>NW_009599925.1:107168-209133 GCF_000690535.1 Cariama cristata
CAATTTGAATTCAGCAGTACATACAGTAACGACTGTTTGCTTCGACAAGCCCTGTAACACATTGAAATTCAGAGTCAGGTTCCTGACCCGAACTTTGCAGCTAGCTCTTGTCTCTTACCATGGCATATAACAAAGCCCAGGGTTCAAACGCCTGCGACTATGCAGGACTTAGATCAAGAATTATACTTGGACTTTACTATCCAGATCCATCTTTTATCAGTATTCATTTTGAAAATCAGGATCCTCAAAGCCTATTGTACTACTCAGTGGTGATGCTGCTGTGCTATAGGGTAAGGGATCTTCTTGCAGGTTTTGTTATCTGCATATGTGGAAGAAATAGGCCTTCTGAATTGGAGACAAGCTTAGGCAGGCAAAAAGGAAGACAAAGCCATTGCTTCTCGAGTGTGAGTCCTTCAGTGTTCCAGTCTGGCCAGCTATCCCTCCCAGACGATACCCATTTAAGCAATGCACTCAACTGCACAGTGATGGTGTGAACATCCCACTGGGGCACAGTGAAAAAAAGATGTGGACAGTAGCCACATGAAGACACTCTTCTGCTGTTACCAAAAACAGGGAGGTTATCAAATTCAGATCAAGATTTGGATTTTGACTGTTAAGGAATTTCTTCTGCCTAACCCGAGTCACATGTTTCAGCTAATGGATGTATTATTGTTATACAAATGGGATGTCTTCATAGAATGTGCCACCAAATGGGCACTAAGCTACGCCATCCCTATTCACTGTGCCCAGGAATTGTTTACACAGTAGTTCATACACATACGTTTATTCAAAGAAGCTTTGAAACTGGCCAGAGGCCAAACGTTTGCAGATGTGTTTTATAAGACAGGATAGCACAGTGCCTGGCTGGACACAGCTCTGCCCACAAACACAGCCTCCTTGAGGTTCCAGTTGTGCAAATAAGAGTACAAAGTGTCAAATACCTGAAGAAAAAGATGCGCTGGCAAGCACGGGCAACTATGTGCTCAGAACCATCCCTGCCTCTCAGCAAACCTGTTCCCCACCCATCCCCCTGGCTTGCTTATTAGTAGCATGTTTCATTTTTAAGGAAATGAAAAATTGTCAAATATAAATTTCCATTTACTTGGCACATTGCCCCTGAAAAACAAAGATCTAAGGCGCATATTCAACAGAATTTAAACTAAGCATTAAATTGGATGCAGAGCTCAGTCTGGTCCTGCAAAGCAATGCTCCATTCGCCCGCAGGATTTTCTATTTCTGTGCTGCTCAGGATAACAACAGATGGGACCACTAATTCAAAGGACAATGTCGAGGCTAGAGGCAACAAAACTGGACCAGAATGCAAAAAGCAGCGTTGTTGCAGATGTGGGGGAAAACATGTATTTTCAGCTGAAAGAAAAGGATGGAGACCAGATGGCAGGGGAGGGTACTCTGGATTGCTAAAACATCTCAAGATCCCACTGTATTTGCCTCCCTCAAACCCCAAGCCATTAGTTTCACCAAGAAGGCCAGATTAACTATGAAGGTCAAAGAGGGGTCTTATCTAGAAGACCAGTAGTTGGGTATGGAAATTTTCTACCAGCTCAGAGAAAGAAATTTCTCTTCGACACTACCAGTAGAGCTGGTTGGAAATTTTCTGTCAATGCTTTCTGAAGGAAAATGCAGTCATTTTTATTTTATTTTAACCAGAAAACCAAAATGAGAGATATTGTTCCAGGTCTTGTTGACCCAGCTGAAACACTTCAGCTGATCCATTTGAAAAGTCTTCTTTTTAGGTCAATTTTTCATTAAACTCTGTCTGTCTCAGCTACCATGCTGTCTCAGAGAAGTGATATCTCACATTCTTCCTTTCTTTTTTCCCCTACCTCTTCCTTTCTCTGCATTCTCTGCTTGGATCTAATCTGAGAAGATGCCATGGGATATCCTCCCCAGTTGAACTGCTGCTGTGTATCATGGAGATGAATCCAACCACAAATTAGAAGGGATGCCTAAGGCACTATGATTGATCCAGCGGATGTGGTCAAATCAAGCTGAAACAAAATGCTTTGACTTTAAGAACGAACACAGCTTGGAACATGTGATAAATTAATGATAAATTTCAGTATCTTCAGTCTTTGTTGAGCCATTAGACCAAAACCAACTACTGAAGCATCCATTTCCCACAGGACTCAAATTCCAGCTTATGAAAGAGCTGTGCATGACCATTCCAGTGACCATGCCATTTGATGCCTGTTGGCTGCTTCTCCACCACTTCCCTGGCTGGCTGCAACGCCCTCTCCTGCCTACTGCTTTAGCTGATCTGCCTGGGGTTGCTTTTGTTTTGGAGCTGGTGGCAAGAGGAGCTCTCTGCCCAAGCTGGAAGCCTCTCTGAACACTGCTTGTTGTCCCCCCACCAAGCAGACACCCTGGAAGAAACTGCCCATTCTCATTCCAGCACAGTTAAGCCATTTATGGATAAAACAGGTTTTAGCTCCTGGCATGGGACTTCCTCAGCACTATCTTGCAAGCTCAGCCTCACCATGTCAGTCCAGCCAGCACAGTGCTGCACAGGCACTCCTGCACCAGTCTGCACACTGGAAGTGATACGCCTGCCGGCAGGCAGAGTGCCATGTCGCTCTGCCTCCGGTACCCCAGCGAGCTACTCACTAGGAGGGGGAGGCACATCCTGAGACAGGGCCAAGCCCTCCTGCCAATTCTTTCACCAACAGGCAGGGGCAGCTGGCAGCCGGGAGGGCACACTCCAGTACGCAGAGTGGGGTGATTTCAGTCAGGAGCCAGTGATTCAGTGTTGGAACGGCAATCCTCTCAGATCGTCCCAGTCAAGCAGAGGAGAGCAACACCAAGGGGTTGTGAAGCCAGAGAGGATTTCTGCTGTGAAAGTGTCGAGGGACACAGCTAGCAGCGGAGCAGCAGGCAACTTCATGCCTCACGGCTGCTGTGGTCCCTGAGGCTGCTGTGCTCTTCTGCAGCCATTTTAACCTGGGCAGGCCAAAAGGACCCAGTAACGCTCATGACAGAAGTGGCATCCTGAAACTCATCATTTTGTAAGATTAGCATCTCTGCCACAGGCTTCCAACATGCCCTTATAAGCAACACCAAGAAGCAGCACTTTTCTAATGCTATAATCACATCCACCTTCCCCAGCACTCAGATTTCTCCTCTTCCTTTCCTTGTCTTGATTCCCCCTCTGTATTCTTCTGTCTGCTCTGGACACTACTTAGGGCAGGTAAGAAGTCTATCTCAGTAACGTCAGGAGAGGGTTTATCACAGTGTCTGTAAGCACTGTTGTACTACTCCTTGGAATTCTGGTTTAGTATATTTTTACTGTATGAATATTCGCTTGTATAGCATCTGTTCAGCTGCAAATTAGCAGAGAAGCAAGAAGACCCAAGAGTTACATTAAATTATTTATTTTCATGACTGACTTAGATGTGTTCCTTTGCTGCTTATGTCTATTTTTCACCTTCACTCCATAAGCACAATAATCTTGTGTTAACAAAAGACAGCTGCCGCAGGGATTTTTTTTTTTACTTCAAAGTGCATACAAGCTATATCTAAACCCACGTGCTTTGCAATCAAAGCGACAGGCAAAGTATTACTTCAGTATTTTGATGTCTCCCAATTGCAATAAAAAGGCCACTGGGGAGCTCCCTCTTGCCCGTGGGGTGCTGGTGACCCCAGCACCGCAAGTTCGCAGCGCCCTCTGGAGGTGAGCCCCGGCCTGGCGGGCAGGGAAACCAGCACTGCCCTGGGAGGTTTGGGGGGGCTTTCAGGGAATGGGCTGCAAAGTGCGAGGAGTTTCTGATCTCTGGGTTCACGCTGGCATTTGCGGCCAACAGGATGCACGGGGAGAACTGCATTTCTTGTAAGCATAGCCCATAAAACGAAGAAATCCTTATAGAAATTCACTCCTTTGCTTGAGCGTAACTCACTCTGCATTTCGTACACACGTGCCGTTTGGTGGTTAGAAGCAGAGCATTTGGATCTCCTCCTGCAATTCCGAGCTGTGCAGCCAGGAGAGGGAGACCCAGGAGAAAACATCTGAAAAACCAGGAGCCCTTTGGAATCAGCACCACGCTATGGTCCACGCTGTAATGAAATTCCTACCTGAAGCCATTTTCTTCATTCCCATTTTTCATTTTTAAGGAAAATTTGAATTTCTAGGTGCTGTGTGGTACTGGAAGAAGTGCTGAAATGTTAGGAAAAATATAAAACTCTTCTTATAAAATCCCCTTTTTCAGCTTAAAGGGGTTTGGCCCAGAAAAAGTCTGAACAAAAGTATCAGAACTTTTTCATCTCAGACTTGGAATATTTGAAAATACTTCCATCCTTGATAGCATCCCCAGCTCTCACAAATAAAAGGAAGAAGAAAGAGATTCAAGCATACTTTAGATACCACTGAAATTTCTTAAGGATACCTGCCAGCCAAATTAAAAGCCTTCCAAGCCTAGAAAGAAACGTAACCAAAACTAAGGAGAGTATGAACAAAAGCAGTTCAAAACCTGGAATTATTTTGATTCTTTTGCTTGGCTAAGAGAGCACGACAAACAGAATGCCTTATCCCTCCCTCCCTGGAATTTCAGATGAGAAATCCTGCAGTTTGTAACCTCAGATCAGCTCCACTACCAGAGCTCACTCAACTGTGAGTAGAAAACCAACCTTTTGTCCAGAGCTTCATGTTTCTAGAGCCTGGAGCTACAACTATGAATTGTACAGCCTTTGGAAAGTTGTATGACAAAAACTCATACATAACCTTTGTTTTCTCCAATACCTCCATGGCCTCTGGAGCTTACTTTCTCTAATTACTATCAGACTAATACATAAATGATTGATGATAGCAGCAATACTTATATTAACTAGGATAGCCCATTATAAAATATCCACAGTATTTAAGTGGTTTATTTATAAAACAATAATAATGCTTTTTTCTGGGACCACCATGTCTATGTGTCTTCTGTTCAACTCTTTGGGCTCTCAATGTGTACCTGGCACTAGAAATACAGAAACTTCGCTGGTGCCTCTAGATGGTCTTGTCAACAAAGGTAACAGTGAACCTTTCAGAAAACTGTCTGTATACATTAGTGGAGAAGGGAAAAGGGAGAAAGTGGCAGGGGAGAGTAAGAGAGAAACACTTTCCATTTATCAGCCACTACTATTCAGCTTTCCCTCCCTGAGGGGTCATGGCATCAATAATCTCAGGCAAGTAAGGGATCCAGAGACATTTTCAGTTAAATAATTAATCTCTCTTCTTATTGTGATGCAAGAGATGGGAGACAGCTGGTGATACCAGAAAGGCATCAACTTAAAAGGTACACATGAACCTTCCCCCTGCCAGAGTACACAGATAAGACACGGAGCTTAGCATGTGCCTTAAACCATGATAACACAAACATCATCTAGTTCACTAGCAAAGATAAAATGAGAGACTATCACTGCCTTCATAGATCAAAATACAAGCCAGCAGCCCTTGCCAGCTGAGAAACATTTTCTCTCCCAGCCTAGACACACTTTAGAAAGCAGAAAGAGGATTTCCAGAGCTCTCATCTCCACAGCTTCCAATTCACCTACGGGCCGTTGAGGATGCACTCAGATCTACAAGGCAAAGATCAGTGTCACGGCATTCACTAGCTTCAGCTGGCCTTCTGCAAAGGGCTGGATCCAGCCTCCATGACATAGAGGAGCACAACTACAGTAAAAAGTCTGTCTTAGATGGCTTTACTTCTATTTAACACAATAGATTTTGGCCCAAAGACAATAACATGCTCTTAAGTGGACCGAGCTTATGCCCTGCCATGCTTCAAGAACCTGGAAGGGGAAGGAAATGGTGTTTTCAAAAAGAGGGTTTTTCTGCTATCCATTTCTTGTACAAAATAAGCACTACATTGCGGAGAAGAAGGAAAGTTGCCAGGAAAGAAGCAGTACACGAGTGTGTTTTCCAAAGCCACATTGAACAGACCTCTTATACCTCAAGAGACTAAAACTTAGCAAAAGCTCATGCCCATAAAAAATTGTATTAGGCAGTAACATTTAAGGCCAGGAGCCAACATTTCGCCGTTGTTTTACAGGGATCTTAAATCTTGACAAGTGTTACAAAATTCCTTTAACCCCACAGTGCCATAGCCAGCACTAACTTGGGATGATCAAGTGGCAGGTAGGAACTGGGTTATCTGAAATGGCAAAGAAGAAGAGCCACATAAGCAGAGTTTTCACCATGACCTCCAAGGAAGAGCAGGGGTGCACTCTCAGCCATCACATCTGATAGCATCACTCCTCAGGAGAGAGCTGCTGTCACGGCACACCCATCCCCAAAAGAGCAGCATGCTGTGAGCTACAAACTATGCAGCCAGGCTCATGCCCTGCCTCCGGGCCCTGCAGCTCCAAACAGCTCTGCACCGTGGAGGATGCCCATGCCCTGAGCACAGCAGTGTGCCCACGGAGCATGATGTACAATGCAGATGTGCTTCTACACTCTCCTGTTTCAACCCCAATTTAAAAATGTGAAATTAAAATTGCATTTAATGATGATTATGGGATACACAGACACAGTACAGATAGGGCTTATATGAGGAAGGTGCATGTTAATGGGTTTCAGAGGCTACTAAAACCATCCAAAGCAATGAAGTAAACTGGGGGGGTGTGCTAAGCACCAGACTCATTTGTCAGCTTGTTTTACAGACATCCTGGGAAACAGCAGATATTCCACAACACAGAACAAGCCATGAAATTAGCCCTAGCATGCCACAAGGCAATGAAGTGATTGCAGAAGGCACAGAGTGTCACGAGAAAACAAAGCTTCAGAAATGTTTCTGAAAGTAAACATACTAGTCTTCATAGAGAGAAAAGAAGCAGCAGTCCTGTTGCACAGCACGTACTCAGGTTGGAGAGGTTTCTATCCCCAGACTGGACATAAAATGAAATGCACACTGCATAACTGAAACCACATAAATCAGTATCAATGTTTTTCAATATAGTGAATTATGCCAGCTTTATAACCCATGAAGAACAATTATGGATCTAGAAAAGACATTATGATTAGAGAAATAATGAAAGGTGGAACAGAATTTTTGTTCCAGGTGATTGACGAGTTGTCAAGGATAAAACGGTCCTGAAAGAAAACATATCCTATGTTTAGAACAACTGCATGCCCAGAACAACTGCGATGCTCAGATGGAAGAGAGGCATGAATAATTGAGGACACTACGGTTTCTCTTGTTTCTGGAAGCAATTCATTTGAATTACTCTGCTTGTTAATGGGAAAGAACAAGTCACTTGAAAATAGCCAGCCTGTCGTGTGGCTGGGATAACAGGGGAACAGCATCCCATTATTTAATCAACTTACATTAAATGCTTCACCCTGGGCTGGCTCCTTGTTAATAAACAAATTAATAAAGTCGCAGAAAGCTGAACCACCGTCTTTGGGAATCACTTTGTGCTGCCAGACAAAAAACTGGGCCTGGGAGCGTGCAGAGAGCTACTCTCACATCTGAGCTCTAGCTTTGCAACTGAACATGTTCCCTCCCGTCGTGTGCTAAAAGCAATGGCTATCTGCAAATGAACAAGGTCCAGGAAAAGACGAGCATAAAATGCTGCTGCCCTGGTGAGAGCACCAGCTAGAACCAGTTCCTGTATCTTTTTAGGGCTTCACAGAAGCTGGGTGCCACAATGGTGGGGAGGTTGTTAGATGGACTGTTAAACACACCGATATTACTGGTATAACTGGCAGTTGGATAGACTGGTAAAAGGGGACTCTGGCTAAACTAAAATAACACTAATAATTACATCAGTGCTTCCCTTTCTTTACCAAAATCATCAAGATATGTTCCCTGCTTCTCAGGACATGTAGCAGAAATGCCACTATAACCAATGCAAGAGCAAGTAGCGCATGTTGGCTGCAGCGAGCATGTTGAAGAGGAGATGCAGTAATGACGATATGATCCAGCTCAATTTGTGGCTGCTGGAATGCTCGAGGCAGGAGGTACAGAAACTCACTGGCATGAATCTGAATTGCCTGTGACTCTCCCTCGAGATGCTCTCTTACCTTTCACGCGGTACAATAGGCTTTAAGGACAACCCAGGCCAAAGACCAAAACAAAACTCCCTAGGAAAACATTATAGTCAAGAGCTTTCTTGTGCATTCCCAAGGCACGTTAATGAAACATTTGACTACAGCTTGGAGTTCTGAGGAAACCATTACACAAAAAAAGTTTAGCCAAATATATTTTGGTTTTCGAAGTCCCACTTGTGTTCACAGCTGAGCCCCAGGCTTAAGTGATGAATATGTCTATTCTTACAATGGATGCTGTGGTTTCTAACAGGCTTTCCTGCTTCATGCCAAAGTGGAAAACAATATCATTTGTGAAGACTAATAGCTTGGTTAAAAATCAGTAAGGTTAAGTATAGGAGAAGACAATCTTTTCCTTAGAACTACACAACATCAGGCAACTAGTCCTGGCAATGCCATCCATATGCGTGTTTTGCAAAGCAGTGGAAGGCGCTGGTGTCAGAGATTGCATACAGTGGCAGCCTGGTAGGGACTGCTGATAGCCTCTGCAGAGAAATCTCTGCCACTGGGCTCCTTTCTTAAAAAAAAAACAGTCTGATTATCCTTTGAAACTCAGCAAAATAATTTTGTATATACAATGCAAAGTTGCTCTTTACCGTGCAATAAATACAATTTCTTTCTTGTTCCTAGCAGTAAATGTCTGTCAGAAAAAGCATAGAGGGCCAGAGCCATCTGGTCACCTGAGGATAAATGAGAACAGGATGGAGCTTAAGCACATCCAGGCAAGTAGGGACACAAGCTGGATTGATCTGGGATTCCTTGATCTCTGTTCCATGTTCAGTCCTGTATCCACCCTGCCTCACCAGTTTTAGGGGGAAAGTTTGACTCCACACCACGGTATTGATCTCCTGAGAGGTGGTTTGTGGTATAGCAAAGGAAAGTAGCTACTACAATCTGGCCGCTTGCCATCAGTGACTGCAGGCTGAAGTTCATTTCTTCATCACTCAGAACAACGTAAGACATATATGCCCTCTGGACAGAAGAGCTTATATGAAAGACCAGAGTCACCACCTTAACCTCCTAGAGGCCTATAGCTCACAACTCCAATCACGCTTCGATTTATAGACAGCCAAAGAGACTAAGACCTCTTGCTGGTCCTGGGCTCAGTCACCTGCAAGGAAAACAGGTATTTCTGCCAGAGGTTTCCAGAAGAGACATTCATAGTCTTCTGCTGACAACACAAAGATATTGGGATACCCAGGAGAAAACAGGGAATAAACGCAGTTGCCCTTTCCACGCAATGGGAGCCTGTTTTTTTTTCAAGATGGAAACAACCAAGCGTGCTCCACTTCAGATAACACAGACATCCCACATGTTTCAATACCAGCTCTGCCTCAGCTAATTTCCTGATGGGGAAATTAGGGCTAGCACTGATTACTAAGTCTCAGTTCATTCCCAGTATCTTCTACACATGTAATGTGCTACATAAATGGTGTGTACTTTCAGAGAGTAAAATAAAGAAAACAAAATTACTGAGTATTTCAAGAAGTTCGATTATGGCCTGTTTTTACCTTCATCTAGACAAAGAAAGGAAACTTTCTTCATTGCTGAGGATAAGTCAAATAACTGGGTTTTCGTCTTCTATTATTTTGCATTTCCTTCTTTTACATTTCCTGTAGATGTAAAGTAATAGCTACATATTTGAGACATTACTTGAAGCTTTTAATTTATGTTATCGATATGACTTCACAGATTTCAAAATTGTAAGAAACATATTTGGGCTACAATAAATCACATACCAAAACCCAATCCAGCTCAAACGAAATATATTCATTTCCTCTGGCCAACAAATGGGAAGTATTTCTGACTTCCAGAGCAATCATGAAAGTCAGGCAATCTTTAGTTACTGGAAATGATGCACTGGCCCTAAATGGATGCATGTGCGTGATCATATGAGAATTAAGCTTTGATACACTAGTTAGATAGAAACTTCTTCCATCCTGCTATATGAACACAAAACCTCCGAAACAGAAGCTTAAGAAAGCCATCAATAAAAACTGCTAAAAATACTGAGCCTTAAATTCTATTACTTTAATAGTTAAAAGACTGGCTGTAGTCATGGAGTGCAACAGACCGAGAGTATTATATTTCACATATAACTTTAAACCTCCTCTGCACTAGAGAATTTCAGGGAGCAGGTCCATCAGCGGTAGTGTAGATTCATCTCCTTTTAATGGGGCAGACTGCCCATTTTTATCCCTTTGCAAGGTGCTTTCAGTCACAAGTGTTATATAAGGGTGAGTATTAATTACTAAGCAGAAAAAGTCCTAAAAAAGAAATCCAATGCAACTGTTTCCAAGCATTCCAGTGAGCCAGTATAACCAAGTGCAGTCTCTACTGAGGAGAGTCACTCCTTCAAATCTTTTATTCCCAGTTTTGTGGGAATTCAACGTTCAAAATCTATACCTTTCAAAAAAGGGAGATAAAAATAATTTCTTTCTGTTTTAGGTGGGTGCAAGATCTGTTATTCTGAATCCCCTAGCCATTCCACAGGATCATAATAGATGGATGATAGAAAAGACCTGAACTGGGAATGCAGAAGTTGAGCAGGAATTTATTTCTGTGTAAATAAATTCTGTATAAATAATACATTTTTAGATATGAAATGGGAAAAATACAGATTTGAGGCCTTACAGGTCATTCTCAAACAAAGAGAGAAAATTCTGCGATGTGCCAGATACTGGCAGGGTCACAAATTCTAAGCAGCTTAAGATAAACCCAGTTTACTAACATTTTTTTAAAAGTAGATAAAAGCTAATTCCCTGCTAGGAAATTAATCACCAAATGTGTATTGCGAAAGCACTTCTGTGTTGTCTTTTACTTGACTGAGTTTTCTGTATCTTACAGTACAAAGTTTGAGGTTTCTACTGTTTGCCCACACTTCTTATGTGTGCATTAGTAGCTGAGTTTGCACTAGAAATCCATTACTCTATAGCTCAAGAATGCAAGGGGGAAAACACTTAATTTCCTCCCATCTTTAATACCTTTAATGCTATTTCATGCCATCTATTTTATGTTATGTCTAGAGGTCTGGGTAATAGAAATGACTCATGTATCCCATGCTTAGCAAAAGAGCATGCTTTCTCTGGGTGGATAACCTGAACCATAGCAAAGCTATCTGACCCTTGTACTAAACTATAAACAGAAATTTCTTTGCACACCCTGCTAGTGTTGGGTGGTCTTTGTACAGGGATAAGTTTTATAGGCTCAGTTTTGAATCTGAAAATGCATTAGATCAAGTGGTGCTTTGGGAGGAGCCTGGTAGTTTCAGAAAGCTTTTACAGACTTCCCAAGTGACTGAGCAGTAGTTAAGATACAGCCTCACTCCCGTAAAAGCCATCTCTTTTTTTCCTAGTAAGGCATCTACTCCACAATAGTCAAATCCTGTGGGGTCCTTCCTTGGCAAGCACAGCTCTGAGCAAGGGCATGGTGAAAGCTGAGTTGGCTCAATCCCTCTTGTGGCAAGCTTTCAGGAAGAAGTAAAGGTGTGGAAAGTTTTCTAGAGATGCTTTTTAATAGCATTCCCCTTAAATATGTCCACAGGGGAGAATAACAGGGAGGGAGCTTTGCCTCCCTGTTCAGGTCCTAAAAACTAGGGGAGCTAATGGGATATACAGAAGGCTAAATCCAGCTAGGCCAGTAGATCAGGGTTTTTGTCAGCTTCATTCAACCAGGGACAAATTTCACAAAGGAGTTCACAAGAAATGGGCCACACAACTGCAAATGTCACCACTTTCTCAGCCAAATGCAAAACCAAACCTGCTACTCAAAGATAAACATATACATGCTGTATTTACATAACAAATGCTAAGTGCTGCTCTGCATATGCACAAGGAAGAGGATGAAGCCAAGCCACTCATCACCTGGTACGTTACTCCGACACAATTTAATGTACTACTGACAGGCACTCAGACACCACAATGATAAGTACAACCCAAAGACCAACATGAAACAGAAGCAAAGATACCTATTTCTTTATGCAACGGTGACTTTGTTATTTACTCATTGAAGCAACTTGTTTATACAAGTTTATAACTAACAAGTTTAACTTGTTTATACTAACCATGTAAATGTCCATTCTGGATTCAAGGAGCTAACATGAACACAAGCCCTAAAGATTTTAAGCGTTACGGCAGCAAACAGTCAGGGGACAATAAATCCAGCTCTGCAGACCTCCAGAAGGAGCTGCATCATTCTTCGACAACAGTGTTTACAAGTGGCAGCAATATGATGTCTGAAAGGAAGGAAGTCTGTTTTGTTTAGTGATCCTGGACCTAAGCACAGCAGGTAGGAAGATCTCTCCAAAATTTCCTACCAAATCTAGATTTTCTAAACTACAAGTCAATACCATTTCCTTGTATCAGCCACTGTTCACGAAAATAAACTGCAAAAAGTTCCCTATCTGACCAAGCCCATCAAGTGACATTTTCACAACTTATATAAATGTTCAGCATCCAAGAGCTATACGTGCTTTACTGAAAGACATGCTGTAGGCAGGTAGAGAGTGCAATCTATACTAAAAAAAGGGCATTGGGCTGCATCTCTAAATTGGCATTGCCCAAGCAGAGGTCAGAGAATCAATCGGAGAAGGAGAGTGCAGAGGCATGACAGGAGGAGATACAGTTTATGGGAGCCAAAGCAGCAGCTTTACAAATGCCTAAAAGGAGAGGTACAAGAGACATCTTGGAAAATGAAAATACTCTGGTCAGGTGAGTACTAGCACTCTCAAAGCACAGGCCAGCTACGTATTTTAAAAGGATTCATTACAAGGCCATAAGCTAATGGACATGGTTTACAGTCAGGGGAGCAAGTTTACTTACACATTGTATAAATAACTGCAATTGCCTCACAACTCTCTATGCCACCATGAAAGGGGATCACTTTAGCAAACCCTGTTTTTGCAAAGTAAGTCTCAGAGCTAGAGCATTTTAAGCCACAACTGTTTTTAACAGTGTAACTAAAATGGATCAGGTCCATTTTGCACATTGCAATCACGCTGCAGTACCTTCACCCTTAAACCTACTCACAGGCAGTTCCTTCTGTCAGGAGAGATTCTATGCTGAAACAAGGTTCCTTTTACAAGCTTCCCTGCTTTTGCTTGTCCTCCCCAAGCTCAAGCCAGGGCTACAGGGAAGGTCTCCGAAGGATCCTGAATTCTGGGGAATACCAGAGGCACTGCACAATAAAGCAGCCACCAGGCTACTGTAAAATATCCAAGAAGGCAGTCACATAAGCGCAGCCTAGGGATGGTAAAGGGTATAAATAGGCCATAATAGATGCTTGCTCACTACCTATCCATGCCAAGCAGCTTACTAACTTTTAAGACTATGGTACTTTCTTCACTGGACCATCTTACACATCTGGCCTTTCCTAAGCATGCTAGACATAGCTGCAAGAAAAAAAATTAGTGCTCCAACTCATACCACAGTGCAGAGAGAGACACAGCCTCGATACATGGGGAACAACATTGACATGGTTATTTGGATTGACACTAACCGAGTAAAACAGCTGTTTCTGTTTCAAATGGCCAGAGGAGGACATCTTTTACCTGCTATCTTCTCCCATGAAGAGATGCTGGTGAGCTCTCCATCACAGGACCTGGCAGGAAGTTAATATTTCTAACAGAATTGTTAAGGGATGACCTCTCATGTATAGGACTGATGGACAGCTTAAAAATAACCCCTCTGCACAAGATGTGTGGATGCCAGTGCTGTTCTGCTGTCCCCTCAGAGGACATCCAAACAACCATGCTGAGGTAAGCTGGATCCAAAGGCTATTTCTTAATTTGCTCCAATAGTTACTTCACTGTTAAAACAAGTTAATGCAGAAGTATTCATGTACAAGCTCAGGAAGCCACCCCATCCCTTTCTGTCTCCACCCTAGGCATGTTGCGTCAAGGCATGTTTATGGCAGTAAGGTGCAATAACAGGATTGGTGATTATGGCAAAATCACATTCATTAAATCAGTCTCATATGTTTCTTTACCCTTATTCTTTTCACCTGTTTCTCTGTATTTCCTCTCCTTCAGGTTAGTCTTCTTCACCTCTTGCTTTGAAAAGTAGCTCCCATTCCCACCTTCTTCTCGCCATGCCCTCCACTCCCAAAGCAACATTGCCTCAACCTCCCAGCATTGCTTCAGCAGCACTCCCTTGGCACGCTTTGACGCACTGGAAGAAGTTATCATGTTGAACACTCATACAAATCATATTCTACATGTTTGTAAAGGGCACAAATATCCTTTCTCATGCCTGCCAGTAAGGCAGTAAATATACCAATCCCTCTCTTACTGATTCCCATCAGGTGTAAACTGGTATAGCTCAATTGACTCCAGTGTTGCTACCCCACTACCAGCAAGTAGAGGTCACTATTCAAAGCCCGCAAGAGGGAAGCAGGTTGGCTTCCACATGGCCACCCACAAAGATGGGATTTGAGTGACAGCATTTTATTCCCCAAATCCCATGCACACTTCTCTCAATAACCTCACCCAACTTTGTTTTATGTCAGCTGGAAAGCCAGCCCAAGGTTTGCTGTTGTGTTGGATAACAGCCGTAAGAATCCACTTGACTTCAATTATGTGGTATTTCACATCTCCAGCATGCTGAGGCCATACGTACTTGCAAGTATTTACAGCATTCTCAAAAAGACTTACTTCTGCACAGGGTAACTTTCAGCCTCTGATTTTGTGCAGTGCAGCAGTGACTCCCCCTTTTCACTAGCTCTTCAACACACTGCTGTTTTGCTTCCATTGCCTGTGGGATATTAATGCCAGGTGCCAGCTTGCTGGCACAGACTGGAGTGGTTCGAGTTCAGCTCAACAGCTGTTGACTCATACATGAAGTATCAACCCCGTGTCTGGAAAAGCAAAATGCCCTCATGGAAGAGCTTTCCATTAACAACAGAGAACACTGCTTCAAGGGGCTGCACCAGGCCCCTGATGGCAGCCTTATGGCCCCATTGGGTTGCACATCGTCAGATCCAAGGACACTAATTGTTTCCCCAAGCTTAGAAACTGCGTGATAACAGGTACTTAGGTCAGGCAGCTCTAGTCCCTGAGCTATATATCACAGCAAATGCTGGTCTACAATACGCCAACAGTTTCCTTCAGTGATAGTATAGACAAGTTCTGCCTGAAAGTCTAGATCAGCCCCAAAACATTAACTAAGGTCTTACAACTTCTCAGTCAGCTTTAGCATAGAGGGTTAAGTAACTTATGTAGCATCACAAAACACACCAGAAACACATCCAGAAACTAAATCTGAGGGTGAGGACACCCTATCTTGTTATCAGCCACTAACTCACCCCAGCCCACCCGTAGATCAGAACTGGTGCCTTGTGCCAAGTGACAGCACAGTGAGTTCCTGCATCAGCTCCTTGCTGGTCACAAGAAGCTGTGCTGTCTGCATTAGTGTGGGGCTGATTTCAAGGAGACTGCCATAATCTGACAGCTCACAAACGTGTCCCCTTCTGCCTATGCACTACCAAATAAACTGCTCTTATCCGGATAGCACCACTTTGGCTGAAACCACCTATCTAGCTACCACAAGAGAGCAAGTGCACCAGCTGCTGTTATCCACCCACTTCTCATACAGCCATACTTAGTCCAACCTACCGCATCAAAGAAAAGAGTTTGCTCTCATTGACTCTCAATAAAGGTGCCATTTGGATGGTGAGTTTTGTGTCATGGCCTCTGGCAGCCTGACAGCTAAACTGATGCAAGGCAACTTGATCAACACACTGCAGGACCACAACTTCCCAGTTGTGTCCCAGACCAAAGAGTCTGCTCCTCTCCGCTAGCACGCACTAGACTGAAGATGGTCTTAGCCTTTCCTGCAACAATTTTCTGATGTACCCATAACCCAAGTCCCTCTCACCCCTCCCTAAAACCATGAGCAGTAAATTAGACAGTCCTCTGGCCCACCTTTGGCAGAATTTTAACCAACAACCTATAACTATTTCATTACCAAATCCAGACTTTCATGTTCCGAAGACACTGCACTTTACAGGGAGATGATATGCTGAGAAAAATCATCCATGGTTTTCCACTCACTCATTACGGGAGCAATAAAACATCTGTATTCATTTACTTAAACTGTTAAACCAGTGAGACAGAAGGAAGCGGTTTATATTCAGAAACATGCAGTCTGCTCAACAGATCAATTAGGGAGATGAATTTACAGCAGAAAATGCCGTAACAGTGGTTATTTAGCTCCTATTAACAACTGAGAAGAGCTATCACATCAAAGCACAAGGCAGACCTTTCTTTCTAACTTCTCCACTGACTGGCATGCTAATTCAGCAAACCAGTCCAACTCTTTGCGAATTCATCCAGCTGTTTGACACAAGTGTGACCCCCTCATTAGGGGTGACCCTGCCAAATTCTATCGCAGTCAGAATCAGGCTTTTGGAATTGCCACTCCCTCTCACAGGGAAAGGAGGAAGCCTTTGGATGAAAGCAAATAGGGTAGCCGTATGCTTAAACTGGTGGCAAACAGCTTCCATTAAACACGAGATTCCGAGGAAGAGAGGCATTATAATAAAAAGCCCCACTCCACACAGTTTCAAAGATCAGAAGCCTTTCCACACTGCTTTATTGATTACTTAGAACGAGGCTGACATATTTAACTAAAAATCAATGGGAAAAAATAAAGGACTGCCTATTTGACTCAGAGGAAGAATTTCATTCATGGGATAAAAGAGCCTAATGAGGCAATTCAGTATTCAAAGAGAGCTATTAGCGATGAAGGAATGAAGTGGTTTTGTAACAAAATGATGAGCACTGAGTGCAGATGGAGGAAATGGTGTTTTGTAAATTCAGAATCCGGGATTTTTTTTTAATCTTTAAATACTTCATTGATATGCTCTCTGCAATATTTAGCATGATTTAGGGACTCATTCGTGGCCATTTTTTCCCCAGATGGGGCACCTGCAAAAATATGCCTAAAGCCAGTAGAAGCACTTGCACGCAATTACAGATCACTTGTTCATATGGGCATGCCCAGTACAACCTCTTCCAAGAGTCAACATTTTTGAGACTTTAGTGCTTCCCCCAACAAAAAAAAAGCAACTAAAAGAGGCCATGGACTGACACAGCTATTATTTGTAGCTCCATCTGGACAGAGACTGATTTCAAGAAATACTGCATGATGGTCACACTTTCAGCCTGATGGTGCGGATCAGGATAGGGACTGAGCAAGGCAGAAGTCTGTCCTTCCAGTAAGTCCAGACAGGTGAGTAGGAGACAACATGAGGATGGGCATTTCACATGGCTCTAATCAGTAAACTTAACACAGCACCAGGTAAAGATCCTTTAGACGTTCTCCTTTTGGTTCTCAGAAATACCTGGGGGTGTTCAGGCATCTTCAAATCGTTTGGATGAAAAAACATCACAGGTATTTCCTGAACATCCACATCATCGTCACGACTTTTCTTTTAAATGCATCAACTTGCTTTGCTAGAAAACTGACCTGATCCATTAACACTGACTCATTACCTGTTTGCTGAACAGATATTCAGATAATAAATAACAAACAGGTCCTCTAAGCCGAGATGCTACAAATACAGCATAGCTCAGTGAACAGTGGGGATAGGCACTGGCTAAAAGAACACAAAGCCTTTCATAAAAAATTATTGGCTGGTCTTTTGGGGTCCTATCTCTGAGAAGATTTGCCTGTAAATGTGCTAAATAGCAAAGTGGTCCTTGCACCAAGAACATGGTGCTACCAAGCTATTTTGGCAATAAAGTAATTTCGTGGCTATCACACAAGTTGCCTGTTTTGATGCCTACAATTAATGTTGCCCAATACTTTCCACTGGAGGATCCCACTCCCAGTTGGTTGCAGATTTACAGGGCTTTATCTGAACGGAGAATGCTTGGTGTCCACAGGAAAGAGTTAGGCAGCCTGACTGCCACTCCCAGCTCTGCCACATACAAGTCTTGCTAACCTGGCCAAAATCAGGGCACGGGTCCACTGTCTGCTCTACCCACCTCAACTCTAGAACAAGATACTCGCAAAAACGCAGGACAGCTCTGCTAAACATGAGTCAGCTTGAGTAGGGAAACAGGTTAACAGGGAGGGAAGATTTTCAGGGAGAGGGAATATCCTTGTTTTACTGTTTGATAAAGCTTGGAAAACACACCTTTTCAGGCTCAAATCTCCAGAGTTACTTGAGCAACTAACAAATGCCAAGCAACGTATGGTCTAGACACAATCACTCTAAAGGTCTATGCATATGAATCATGCTCTTCCTCAGCAACATCAGCGTAAAAAGCTCCTCCTGTCCCTGCTCAACCCTCAACTTCAGGGTGCAGCCACTACTGCACTTCACTCCCCCATGCTGCTTTGATGCCTCTCTCTCTGGGTGACACTAAACTGCATTACTGAAGTGTCTGGATTAAGAAGCCTTCCTGATCAGTACAAAATAAATTGTTTGCTAGAACAGGTACAAACAACAGGATGTAGCTAGGGGACAGGCCTCTGGAAGAGAGAGAAGTAATGGGGAAATGCCCCCAAGCTATAAGAGAGGAGGCAGTACAATTTTTGCTTTTTAAGTTTTAGGATCAGACTTCAGCATTTCCCTTTAGGATGATCCTGAGCGATCAGAAGCAGAGAGATGGTTTTGTGAAATTAAAACAAACAAACAAACAAAAGCATACACAAAACAAACCCCACATACTTTTCTCCTTTGCAACTATTTGTGCCCCTTTATAGATGCTTGGCAGATCATTCTGTGGCCCAGTGGAGGCCCTGTCTGGAGTACTGGATGACATATCACATTTTGAGATAAGCATATACAGGCTGTGTGGATTTAAATGATTCTGTTGGGAGGACATTGATTACAACTGCTATGCGACTGCATTTATTGTTTGGGCACAGCTTGGCTCTGCTCAGAGTTTGTTGAACTGCAGAAATTTTGCTTCTGGTGATGATTTACTTGTTTTTTCTCTTTTTCATCATATCTATGCAAATGTTGCACAGCTACGGAGTAAGAGAAAACTTCTTTCAAGGAAAAATAACTGGTTACAAGACAAAAAACAATGGAGAGAGATCATCAGCTGATTTCCTCAGGGAATTGTGCTGATATTCAATTCGCTCATAAATAAATGGCAAAAGGTGAGAAAGTTTGCTGCTGATAAAAAAATTACTCAAGACAGTAAGAATGATGGCAGACTAGGAAGAATTGCTAAGAGGCCATATAAGATTTGGTGACCAGGCAATAGAATGGCAGATGAATGACAACGTAGGTAACAATGCACACGGAGAAAAAAACATTGTAACTTCACATAGGAAACGATGGACTCAAACCTGACAATTATCACCCAGGAACAACATTTTGGCATAAGGATCATTAGTTCCATAAAAACATCAACTCAGTCAGAGTCAAAATAGCAAAAATAAAATAGAAGAAAACAAAATACATATTATCAAGAAGAAATAAACAACACAGGAAACCTAATTATGTGATTGTATGAATTGATCTATGGCTCTTCCATATCTTCAATATAGCATGTAGTTCTTGTTCCCTCATCTGTGAAAGGCTATGTCCAAAGCAAAAACTTTCAGAGAAGGGCAACTACAGTGACCACAGCTACGGAACAGCTTCCACATAAGGAACAATTTCTGTATGTTCCCTTTGGTTTTGAAAGGGGTCATCTTAGTGCAGGAATGATACTGATCTACAAATCAAGAGTGGCCAGGATCAGCTAGGCAGACATCAATGATGCACTGTCTCTTCCACTACAAAAAGTAAGGCCATAAAATGAGGCGAGAAGGAGCCTGCCTCAAGGTAAAGTAAAGGAGATGGTTCTCCACCCAACAGGTAGTCAGCCTGCGGAACGTCTTGCCAAAGGCTGTTATTGTTGCAAATAGTTCAGAGGGGTCCAAGAGAAAACCAGACACTTATTTGGAAGAGAGATCTACTGAGGAGAAAAAAGGTCTGAAAAAATAAAAAAGTCAGTGGAAAGTCTTGCATATGCCTATGTTTCAACTATCTGCCAGTGGCTGCCCTTGGCAGAGGATACTGGGGCAGGTGACCTTCCTTCTGAACCAGTGTTGCTGTGCTCTCTTGCATCTCCATCCTTTCGTCTTGTATTCTTGCTGGGTGACACAGTATACTCTGGCTGTTTGCTTTTGGATGGATCAAATGTCCTATTTTTACACAGGTTAATGAATAAAAATGGAAATTATTTCAAAAGCTTGTCTTCCCCACTGTGAGGACTGCAACACAGACTCAGGAGGGACTTTACCTCATGCTTGGAATGTCTGGCAAACCATTTTGTACAGAGCTGATGATAATGAACCCAGCAGCTCATTTTCCTGAGAAACAGGAGCTCACCATTCCTTTGTCCAGTAGGACATGGATAAAATGTTCAGCTTTGCAAGAGAAAGCGAGAGAACTAAACTTCAAAATGAAAGGATTCCTACTTAGATATAAAAGTCATCGAGTCAATAATCATGAAGCCTTTTAACTCTTCTGCTGTATGAAGAGGCTTTACCTAAACCTCACGAAAAACTTCCTTGGTATAAGAATCACCATGCTGCTTCCTCATGAATACGATTAAAGTCTTTACCTGCTGAGGAAGCTGGACATACACAGATATGCCACACAGATATTCATGGGTAAAAAACATGAAAATGATGGATTAGAGCAGAGTCAATGCCAGTTTTCCAACTTTACCTCTGAGGGTGAAAGGGCTGCTATTAGAAAGAAACTAACGACTGAACAGCAGCGAGACAACTTTCGGCAGCATTCTGCAATGCAAAATTAAAGTGAAAATGTTGGCAGAGCTTTACTTGGATAGCACCATATCAGGATACATCAAATAAAATGTCTTACCTTCTCCTTCAAGCTCTGGCTCTGCCTGGCCTGACAGGGAATTAGTGAGACATTTCTATCTGCTGACTTATTTATTACTGAAACACTCTTGTTACAGTCTTTGAAATGCTGTTCACAATTCTAGCCATTTTCTGACTTAAATTCAGTGACAGTCCTGCAAAAACATTCAGAATCAAATGGCCATAATATGTTCTGCAGACATACAAAATACCCTGAGGAGGTAGTTAATGGGAAGGAACATAATAAGGCTTTTTGAGGAGAGTGAGATGTGGTATATATTTTATCTTTGCAGATTTTAACTAACTCCCTGAAGGTTCTTTATGTGGGAAGAGTTTTTCTGTTTAAGTGAAAGACTAGTTGAATTTGAAAGGACATTCTAATTTTGTTATCTTCCTCCAAGAAGAGTGTTGATAGATTTGTTCTATACTATTTTGGTTTGTGGGTTTTTTTGGAATTATTTTTTTTCCCAGACTGGGGTCCTCTAGACACTGGCTAGTCTTCATTAGCAGAGACTAATGCAGAAAAGAGGGACAAGAGTATTTAGCTTTTGAGCAAAGATTAAGATGGCCTTCCTTTCAGGGGTCTCTGTTTCTGCAACACTGCTTTTTTCATTTGTATAGTTAGGCATCACTAAGGACCTGATTCAACTCCCAGTGAAATGAGTGGACGGTATCTCCAAATCAAGGATCCCAGGAAAGGCAGAACTGTCAAAAGGCAATATCACATCTACCCACAACATGAGTCTAACATAATCTTCCCTTTCAACCCAATGGAGATGCTAGGAACTGATAATGCTGTTTCTTGAAGACCAAGACCACCCTTTTCAGGGGCACTATAGCCTTAGACTAGCTTAGATCAGTGCTGAAAACACCACCTTTCCAAAGCTTAGCAAGTCTTTAACTCTACCACTAAATCCTTTGAGATATTAAAAAGGCAGCCTCGCAGCACTTCTCTTTTCTCCCTTTTTATAGGGGACAATAACACGTGTGCAGGTGTGAGAACGCCACAGGGATCCAAAGTATTTCACTGAGGGCAAGTCAATGTGGCCACGCAGGAGTCACACTGTGCAGAAGCACTGACTATTCTCACTTAAGAGAACTGGGATGTCTCTTTTTAAGCTCATTTGTAAGATGAACTGCAGAAAGCTTCGCTATCTTTCTTATATCTTGTATTTTTGATCAGTCTTTTCACAGATGTGCCAATAGCCTGATTTTACAAATTAAATCAGGAGAAATGCAGGACTCTCAGGCATGTTGTCTGCGTGTTTCACCTACTCCTCTACTTGCAGTGCATCAAATGAGCTCTACTGTTCATGGCCATCATCAGTCAAGTGGCAAGTTAAGGTAACTATGCTGGTTTAGGTTGCACGGTTTTAGGTTCATGCCCCAAATACTTCTTGCACCACCACGCTTTGGGAAATGCTGACAAGAAACAAGAAGCTGCAAGTTTCCATCTTGAACGTGTGATCTGCCCCACAGATCTCATTGGCTTTTCTTCAGGCATTTAACTTACAGGTTAAAGAAGTATACACTTTCTAGTTCAGTCAATGATTTCAACTTCCCGACCCCAGGTGGTTTCCAGAGTAAAAATACTGAGGTTCAAAAAAGAAGCATCTGGCTTAGAAATGTTCTGAGCAGGCAGCGAGGTGAACACTCAATGCTGCCTACACACCCAACGGCCTGGTCAGCACCTCCTGCATGCACTGTAAGACAAGACCTGCTTCACCTTGGGCTCACTGGTCTCTTCTCTACTAGCTTCATCTCTCTAGTTAGGGACATGAAGAAAGTAACCTCTAAATGTTAACGTGCCAGTTTCAAATGCCCTTATCTAGGTTGGTGTCACTCACCTCTGAGATGAGGCCATGATTACAAAGCACCAAGATTGTCCCCGTGCACACAAAAGTAACAAGTGCCAGTAAGACCAGTAAGTCTCATCACTGTGAGGATGGCAAGAGGAGCTTTCCTCTAAGGACCACAGGGCAATGCCTGTCTAAGAATCAGGACATTCATAGCATTTCCCAAGTCTTCCTGGGGCATGTATCAAACACCCAGCTCCTGCTTTCTTAGCCTGTATCTAAGCCCCTTCCTCAACAATCTCCCACCATTTCCATCATGCCTGCTGTTTCCACAGAGGCTGTGTTGAGTCTCAGCACTCACATGACAAGAAAGGAGACAGACCTTGAGGATCGTAGTGAAAACAGCAAGGAAATCCATTCTCTGAACTGGCCTACGTACTCTGGGGTCTGACCAAACCCAAGCAAATCCCTCCTTTGACCAGCGGATCACTTTGACATTACTAGAGAGGTGATATTATATCCCAAGTCTTATATTCCACAGAGCTCTGGAAAGGGCAGCCTCCTTTCAGTCTCTATGTATATGTTTCATGATGTAAGGCAATCCCTGCTGTTAAATAAACCTCAATATGCAAAGCAACTGTACTGAGATCTTTTCTCAGCATATTCTTGCCCCTGCCAAGCTAGCTGCCACGCAGAAACTCACAAATACAAAAAGGATGGGAGGAAGGGAAAAAACTTTTACAGAATTTTTTCCAGTTATATACTAAAGAGAATACATGCAAGCTTTAGTTTTGTGCAATAACTACATCTTAGCAGAAGCAGCACCCTGAGCCCTGCAGCAAGTGTGTTTCATCCAGCACCAATTAAAATGCTGGGAGTTTATCACCCACTGAACTCACAGTGCTTCAGGCAAAACCTCTCACGAGGCTGCAAAACAAATCCAACACCTGAACGATATATTGCAAAATTCTTTTATGGATCTTCCTACTCTCATGGCTACCCGTGCCCTGCCACTGTGAAAAGTTTCTGCATTTTTTTCTGTGATCAGCTGTCAGTCAGGTGGATGAAAGACAAAACTTATCAGCATTTTCATACATGTTATTTCTAAAATTTTGCAGAGGGTTGTGAAGAAATTGAACCTACTTACACATCTATTCTAGAGCACTTGAAAAAGTGGATGATGGGATGACTTCTCCTCCTCCCATCACGGCAGGTGACTGCAGCAGTACAACAGGATTTCTTTGCTCCAAATTCTTCTGTAATGGCACAACGCTGCAGCGCTCATCCTCTGTGGCCCACAACACCAGACAAAGGATCAAAACCAAAGCTGCAGCACACCCAAAACCATGGGCCTTCTTTGGAAACTTGCACATGGATTTCATGCAGATGTCCTGTTGCTATCACTACAAATACACACTTGTAATCATAGAATCATTTAGGTTGGAAAGGACCTTTAAGATCATCCAGTCCAACCATAAACCTAGCACTGCTAAGTCCACCACTAAGCCATGTCCCTAAGCACCACACCTACACGTCTTTTAAATACCTCCAGGGATGGAGACCACTTTCCTGGGCAGCCTGTTCCAGTGCCTGACAACCCTTTCAGTGAAGAAATTCTTCCTAATATCCAATCTAAACCTCCCCTGGTGCAACTTGAAGCCATTTCCTCTTATCCTATCGCTAGCTACTTGGGAGAAGAGACCAATCCCTCACCTTGCTACAGCCTCCTTTCAGGTCGTTTGATCAGGTCTGCCCTCAGCCTCCTCTTCTCCAGGTTAAACTCCCCCAGCTCCCTCAGCCGCTCCCCATCAGACTTGTGCTCCAGACCCTTCACCACCTTTGTTGCCCTTCTCTGGACTCACTCCAGCACCTCAAGGTCTTTCTTGTCATGAGGGGCCCAAAACTGAACACAGCACTGGAGGTGCGGCCTCACCAGTGCCCAGTACAGGGGGACAGTCACTGCCCTGGTCCTGCTGGCCACACTGTTTCTGATACAAGAATCGCAAGCCTGTTCTTGGAGATGTGTATACTTCAAAAAATCATGCTGCAATGCAAACTTGTTTTTCTTAACCTCAGTCATAACTTTCAGCATGAAGTATATAGCCGTTCTTGAAGATTTCAAAAGATGTTCTCAGGAGGTCTTTAACTGTCTCTGACTAAATCCTGTGCCCAGTTGTGCTATGAACTAGTGAGGATCCAATAGGAAAATCCAATCCCTTAAAAGACCAAGCGCTATGTTTCCTACATTTCACCTTCCAAGCCTCTCAGGTGGTTTCACTGCTCAATATGATAGACAGATTAAGAGCTCATTGTTTGGAAATAGTTTATAAAGGTCACCTTCATCTTAAAAACAAACCTTAGAAATTTATTGTTAAGATTTATAGTTTCGATTGTTAACTTTTTCTAGCACTTTCCAGTCATTTTGGTATTTTCCATATAATTTTTTTTCCATTTTTCAGAGCATAATTACTATACATCATAATCATAAACTGATGATTAATTGTACAGGGGGCCAAACACCATCAGCCATCAGTAGCTAAGCTCAACACAGAGAAGGGAAGAAAGCTCTTAACGCCTAGCACTAAACATATACTTATCTTCACTGTATTTGAAAATCAAGCTCTAATGCCAGCCCCGTTCCCCAGTGGGTCACTTAATCCCATTCCTGAAACCACACTGTGACTCTAAGAGCTATACATCTCAGATAATACCACCTCAGGGACTCTCTAGTAAAAGAAACCGGACTATATTCAAAAAACATTGCAAGATACGCTTCCTCAACTTAGGTTTTCCGAGAAGTGCTGAATGTGTTTCTAGCTCTATCCTTCTGCAGTCCTGGCGCAGGTGGGATTCACCTGGTTCAACAGTCCCCTTTTGGACAGGGAGTTTCCCTTTCAGCCCAGGCTAAGGGCAGCATACCTGCAAGTCCTAGTAAGTACAGTGTAATTAATGAAAGCAGGCAACCGCTGGGAAGTTTGTTTGCCTATCTTATTAGTTAAAGGAGGATACCAGAGTAAGTGACAGAAGACACAGCACTATAGAATTTAAAAAAAACATCAGCACTGAAGATGACAATATGAATGAAGCAAATGGATCTTTCCTCAGACATGCTATTCCCTTCATCAACCACAAGCTTTTAGCTTGCAAGCCCTTCTTCAGTTGTCTGATAACAAAACACCAGACTTCAGGTACCACAGCTTGACTTGCCACGATTAAGCTGGAGGCCCTGACAGGTAGTTTGGTGTGTTAATAGAACAGCCCCACTCCACCTGTGGAAACAACACAACTGCCTGGCCACGCGCTGCAGCTGCAAGCAGAGAATTTACACCAATGGTTCAGGTCATGAGTAAGTTAGAAGCAGGGCTTGTTCCTATTGTTGTTTTATGGCCACTTTGACCAATTAATTTAATGGCCATATAGATGACTCCTCTGTCAGCCTCTTGACCCTATCTATTTCACTCTTGCTGACCAAGCATTTTACTATTTTGGCAGCTGCTGAAAACTACAAGGTGCTGACTGAGGAGAGAGGGATGCCAGACCTGCACTAACTACTCCATCTGCTTCCTGCAAGGAAGGCAAATGAGAAGCACCTACTACATTTTCAGCATGGAATATTTATCACTTGATCAGTGCTATCACAAAAGCAGCCTGAAAGGTTTCTTGCATTTAAATGTGCAGTACAATCATTCCCAGAGCACAGTGGCAGGTGTTGAACGCCAAAGAACTGCAAGACTGGGCCCCACACTTGCACCTCAAGGTATCTGCTACCTTCATAAAGCACAGACACAGCTCTTCAGGTTTCGTTTTACACTGATACATCGGCATTTCTCCCTTCTTACTGTAAGGATTCACAAGAGTTGAGTTTCTCCTCACATGGGCTGGGGTGATACGAAGGGAGGAATTACATCGGCTCTTTTAATGCAGTCCAGAAAAATAAGGCAAGTCAAATTCTAAGTTCTTGATTAACAGATTAAACTGTGCTCTAAATCTTGCATACATGTCTGAGAATCCAGACCTGTCATTCACACTCACCTGACCTCCCTGACTTTCAGCTTCCTTTGAACAGCTAGCATGGGAGCTCTGGTGTTAGAAGAGAAGGGGAAGGCAAGCTTTGGAATATAAAATTAAAGGACTTACTGGTTTCTCAAATGGCTCAGTCAAGCTCTTTACTGCACATTCACAGTTCCAAATGAAGGCCTGTACAAAAGCAAATGATGAATGCTTTTGAGAAGCTGGCCATCAGATTAGTTAGGAAGCTCTGTACAGAATAAAGAAGGGCTCGGCTGCAAATTCAACACTATGTCCATGTGCAAGTCTTTCCTAGAGTTCAGCAATACCCAGTTTCTGGACCGGGCAGTTGCTGTTTCTCCCCATCAAAAGACGTATCAGTCCCATCCTTTAAATTACAAACTGAGTCTGGAATCCAAGTTTAAGGATTCTCAGATCTGGTGTTTTGATTTGGGCATAACCATAGCTCTCAGGAAAAACAGCAGCATTTTTCCCTTAACAAAACTATTCCAGATCTGTTTTGAAGAGAGGAAAGAAATTATTTTAGTTAACATCTAATGACTTCTGCAGGATAGAGAGACTGCTAAAGTAATTGCATTTTATTTTATTGCAGAGGCAAAGGCGGAGTAATCCAAGTACGAAGGGTCTGTAAATATCCATCTTTAGCAAACATGTTCGGCATATGCAAGTGCTGCATTAGATTGCATTAATGAGAGTGTAATGTGTGAATCAATCGAGAACATTCTGTGGCGCTTGGGCCTCATTTGCAGTGTTAGATCTACCTTAGAAGGACACCACATTTCATTTTGACAGCAAAAAGTAACCTGGAGATGAACAAAACATGGTGGAAGGACTGTTTCATTACAGCTTATATGTTGCCTGTCACATTAGGAACTCCCCAGCCAAACACTTTATGAACACCCAAGCACACAGGACACCTTACCCTTTTCAGTGCAGACATCTTCAGAATTGCTCTGCAAGGAGGGGCAAAACTAGCAGTGAATAATACAAGAAAAGGAATGAGACACAGAAGGCAGATGCCATGAGCAGACTGAGAGCCTTTAAGTGAGGCAGGTCCACCTCAGTCTTTGGGGAGCATCTATCCATAGGCTGGGGTTTACGGCACTTCCCTAATATCAGCGCACCAAGCTGCCCTGTTCAGAGCAAAATCCCTTCCCAAGGTGCAGGCAGTCAACTAAAAGTGCAGGGAAACGTGGAAGAGCCCTGCAGACGCGGGTCGCAATCTTCAAAGGGAAGCTAATAATTCTTACTAGACAAGAAGGACACTGCGAGAATGAAGGGGTCTGCTGTTGTTTAATACTGGTGCTTCACAGCAAATTTCCCACAGCCTACAGTTTCGGTTACAGACCAGACTGGCAGCTAAAAATATATCCAAAATTTACCTGTAAAAATAACCTGGCAAGTAGACTAAGTTGTCACAAGAGATAAATATTTTCTTCGGACTTTCTGACTTCTACCATGGAAGGGGCTAATCTATGTACAAGAAACATTTTTCGTTCATGCGTTACACCCTATCGCACATATTGCAAGTTGCTGTCTTGTACTGATGACATGGAATTTGAGCCCCTTGCAGATCATAATGAATTCAAATGCAATACCAAAACCCTCTCACAGAATAGGGGATCATTAGGATCTCCAGCTTGAAGATGAGACAACTGAGAAAAACAAAGGTGAAGTCACTTATCCACAAGCATGCAAGGAGGCTGCAGCTGAAACGGGAACTGAGCTCGTATTTCATGAGTGTCAGCCCCATTGTTACCCCAAAGTCCTCCTTTTACCCTCCAAACAAGAATATAGTAAAGTTGTTGTACCTAATTCAGTACTCTAGAAAATTTTTCAGTGAACAGTTTTGTCACAAGCCATAAGAATTATTAGAATAGGGGAAAATTTACAGTGGCCCTGTAAATTCCTGCAGAGATCATGAGTTTGACACTTGGGACCAAACTGCTTCCAAAGAAAAAGCTCACGGGTAGCAGTGCACTGAGCACTTGCACAAGGCACAAGAGATTCAGCTCTATTCATTTCCCAGACCACAGAAGGAGGAATGAGAAATTACTCCAGAGTATTTTTCAGACAACCGTATTTGAAAAGGAGTAGTCAAGTGTTATGCAAGTCACACTAAACACAAAGCCACTCCAATAACAATACACTCTCCATTGCTTTTACTTTACTGGAGTCTCACAGAATTTAGCAATAATTAAATTATTTAAAATCAATCAATGAGCAAAATTTCCAAACCATTTTAATTACAAAACACTCACCTGCAATTTGTCAAAGAGACTTGACAAAAATGGCAACTAAAAGCAGCATTACTGTGGATCCCATAATTCTGAAATTGTCCCATCCATCAAGCCATAAAATAAGATGCAGAGCAGGAGAGAGAGAGACACTTACATAAATCCATTCCTAGCACAGTCCAAAGAATGAGAGAAGAATGTCAGCACTTGTCAAGTTAGATATAACAGACAGGAGAAACTGGCCACAGATAAAACCAGAAGTGGACAACTGAATTAATATTAACATGGGAAAAGCGTCCAATGCCTTTTACCTTGCTGCTCTCTGTGATAGTACAAAAGCAGGAGGAAAGGTTATACCGGGAAACTGGCACGGCTCTGATAGCCGGCTATGGGTACATTTGTTTTAGACCAGGATGAAGGCCAAGCGGGCTCGAGCGTGCCTTCAGATCTGTGTGACCTCCAGTGCACAGCAGACCCAGGGTGCAATCCAAGATGCAGAAGAACACTTCCCATCCCCTTCGAGGTGAGCAGTCTCCCACCCTAGAACATCTGTCACAGGCATAAATAAAGATATCCAATGCAATGGAAATGGTTGGTTTCCTTCTGATTTAGTGAAGTATTCCAGGAAACGTGTCTGTACAGTTTCTCCTGTTCTTTAATAAGATTCTTTCTGCTAATGATTGGACCTTTAGATGACAGTAAAATGCTTCATAAGCCCACATTATGCAGGCAGCCAGAGTCTTTCTCCACCCATCAAATGCCACAGACTGATACAGTCATGGTTCCCTGTCTGCCAGGAGACAGAGCTCTTACTAATGACAATTGCTAACAAACCTCCTGAAATTTGTAAAGCACGCAGCTTCCAACTCCACAGCTTCAGCCTGTCCAGAGCTGTCATATATGGACAGCTTATATCTTTAGGCTTGTAATGGAAACCTGGAGATCAGGTGCCTTGCGTTCATGCTCTGTTATGCTAGTGTAAATCACAGTAAATCAAATCAAGCCCCAGCTACACAAGTAGTAACACTGCTTCCTCCCTACCCTACCTAATGAAGTTGGTTACCACCTGTGAAGCACTGAACATGCACACGTTTATCAGGTAGTTCTAGTAAGGAACAGGAGGAAGACAGAAGAATTGGTATCTGGATTTTCTGTCATTTATTTGGATGTTTTTCAAAGTCTCCCCTCCTCATTTTTAGGTTTTCACAGGGCTAATTCCTGATGAGCCAGCCTGTTTTCCAGCTTAACATGCCAGATGACTGGATGTCAATTTTGCTTTGATTCCCCTTTGAAAATCATATTACACCTCTGTTTCCCATACTGCATTGATTGCTTATAATCTAGGATGTGGCACAGAGGCTGGTACTTGCAGCAGGGTGCTTTCCCGACTGAAGCAAGAATTTTGTCCATAACGTGGCCAGGATTAAAAACAGTTCTTGTAAGGAACAGCAGGAACTCTTTGCTCATCCACAGAAATACTTGTAAGAAGATACTCAGCACTGAATAAAGAAATGAAAATAAAAGATAATATATGGGGTTTGGTGGTTGTTTTTTAAAACCAGTGTATCCTTATATGAATTATAAAATGCGTTAAGGGGATGTAAATACAATCCAGAGACATAGATACTAATTCATACACAGTACAGGATACATGGTGAAGTCTTCTGCATTTCTAGATGGGAAATTTAGGTATTAAATGGCAGATGTCAGTCAAGAAACTACGTGTTTGAAGTTCATTTCAGGTGAAGAATTTTGCCAGAGACTGCTCTCACATGAAAGCAGCAAGCAGGCACTATATGCTTGGCCTCTGGATTCAAAGTGAAAATACAGTTAAATGAGTTCCTTCAGCTCTATGGAACAGCTCAAATTAATTAATGTTTCAACTTGCTTCTAATGCATGATAAGATGCATGCAGTGAGGAGTGAATTAAATGAGAAAAATGCAAAGGACTAATCATGTTTACAATGCTGTGCTGAAGAACAGCAAGAGAAGAGACTATCTAAGCACCAGAATCATCTAAGAGACCTACGTTTTATGAGAGATATTTTTTTTCTCTCTTTTCTCTCTTATTAACAGAAAACCTAAACAGCGTGATTTGTCAAGTGGTACAAATCAGCTACATAATTCTTCTCAGGTAGCCTCTTGGACATTAAAAATGGACAGTCAAAACTTAAGAGAATTCAAGTTTGTTGGGAAAGAACTTATCACTAGGATGTCCCAAATACTGATGTTTAACCTGCTCCAGAAAGCTAAAGTGATATTGTTATCCCCATCAGCAAGATAGGACACACACACCAAGAAAAATCACTTGGCCCAGGTCGCCCAGCAAATCGTTTATCACAGCTAGTAAAACCAAAGTCCTGCATCTCCAAGTCCTGTGCTCCTTTGCAAGGGAGTTGAATTGCTTTCCACGCGTTACTGAATTAAGGGAAAAAAAAAGAAAAAAAAAAGGGGGGGAGGGGGGAAGGAGGGGAGAAAGATTAAAAAAAAAAAAAAAAAGGAAAAAAACAAAGTTTTTTGTTGTTAGACACAGCACCTATACTTGTGGCTCCCTGGAGTTTCTCTCCCAGAAACATCCCCCAGCAGCTCCCACCACTTGCGCTGTGCTGAAACAGCTCCTGGAAGTCACTCACCCCCTGTCTCTAAGCCCATGACTAGCAGCTCACTTTCACCTTCCTCGAGCGGCCCACCTCCCAACACACCACTGGCCACATTCCTCCTCTTGAAATTTTATTTTCTCTTCTTTCCATGACTGTTTTCTCTGGGTTTACCTGTTACACCTTTAAACACTTCCCTGGGCATCTCTGATGCAGCCATCAGCTCCATCACACTCCTATTGCTTTCCATAGGATTGGGCCTTTGTGTCCTGAAAGCTGACAAATGTGTGTGAAACATGATCAGACTGCTGAACTGTTCAGACTTCTTTGCAATTTTTGGCAACTGGTCTGCACTTCCCAGGGTATTGGACAAGAAAATGACATGTTCTGCTTGTATCTCCACTCTGCGGCTATCATGACATCAGCTCCCTTTAATCCATTAGCAAGCTTGTCAACAGCATTGTGCAGATGCAATTAGACGGTTATAGCCAATGTACCGATACAAAATAGAAATTAAAATTTATCAGCCTTTCCACTAGCAGCACCTCACTAAGAAATAAATTTTTACAATGCCAGTTGTAAGAGCATCACTAAAAGCATCTCTGCTGTGACCTTGAGATTTTTATCACAAGACAGCAAAACAAATCTTTGAGAAATCTTCTGGGCAAAAGTTAGGAATAAGTAACATGTATTTCTGGGGAGGGGGTCTACATGAATAATGCATAGAAAAAAGACACTCCCCTTCCACTAATACCAGTTTAATCTTTAATGAATTCTTTGGTTGCAGCAGAACCCCTTTTTATTATTAATAAAGGTTTATTTTTATTGCAGCATATTCTCCAGCCTCCAGACCATATCCAGGGCACTATAAAAACACATAAGAGTACCCTTGACAAACATGTTCTGTGAGATGGTCCCGGTCTGCCCCAAGGTATGACTAAGCTAAGTAGATAGTGTGAAAGGACAGCATTATTTTCATATTCATTCTGAGCAATGAGGGTCTGGATTCTCCCATTTCCTTCTGTGAAAATTACATATGAAGTTATTCATTCGTCGTCACGTAGAAAGCCAGTAGTAGAAGCAGAAACACTACTCAGAATTAATGCCCAGCTTGTTTTTCTAATCTCCCTTCCCTTTACACTCACCTTTTAAGATTCAAATTATATCTAATCAAAAACATGTGACAAGAACATGCCAAAATAACGTGCATCTGTCCCTTCATTAAAGAGAAGGGAAACAAGACACTGAATAGATTTGGCAACTTGCAAAACTTCACAAATGCAAGATTTCTTTAGCTCTTCCCAGCAGGCTTCCCCCCTGGAGCTCTGTGGATGCTCTCCACGGATGTCTCTATGGGAAGTGCTCTGTGGTCCACTCCTGGTTCTCCATCCTGTATGGTGGCCACACCTCACCAGCCCACTGTCACGGTGCATCAGTGCTGCCGGGGTTATGCAGTGCTGGAAGATATCCTGGTGCTTTGTGCTGCCTTCCCTGGGGCCTCCTCCTGGCATTTGAAATAAAACAGTATCGTTTCCCACACCTTTCACACTGCTGCCCATAGTCTGGGTATTTTTCTGCCTACTCTTTGTGCTGTTTTTATTTTTGAATGACAAGATCAAGACCCCATCATTCCCATTTGCCTCCTAGACTAGTTTCTCTTATATTTGAGCATTTGGTATTGTGTATGTGGTTGTTTTAGCCTTTCTTGGGCTAGTCTGACCACCTTGCCCTTTACAGAGATTTCCTTAGGGTTGCCTTTTTCTCTCCTTAAAACCTCTCCAGTATACCAAAATCACAAGCCCATCAGTAGCAATCCCAGAGCTCCCAGCTCTCTGGGGAAGTTAGCCATCTCCTTCATCTGGTAAGTCAAAAACACAGAAACCCTACCTTGTATGCACACAGTCTTGTTTTGTTCAGGGTCACAAAAATCAAACTTTCAACACCCACTCCTCTGCTTCAGGCACTGATCCCACACAGCACTACCTCTCATCCACTTTCTGAGGAAAAGAATAAAAGACTTCACATTTAGTTCTTAATCTTGGTTGGTATGACCAGCTCAGTACCCTTCATGGAGATGCTGGTTTTCTGCAGGAGGTGACAGCATGGAGACACGTTCCACAGCACAGCACTCCCAGCCTGACACAGGCTGTCTCTAGTTCTGCTAGCATCTGCTGCTTGTCTCAGAAAGCTACCTGTTCTATTGACGTATTTCCCAGTGGACAACAGCATGGGAAACTCTTTAATTTTGAAACTAAATTTCTGCACAGGAGCGTCTTGGTGGTGCTTCGACCATCTACTTTCTAGTGCGAGGTCCTCCTCCCTCTGGGCTCTTATAGGTTGCGATATGAATAGCATCATTTAAGTAAATGCACCCTCAAACCACAAGAACCATGTTTCAGCCTTAAATAACGCATTCATCTAAGCAATAAAGCATATAATATATGCTGACAACTCTCAATGCAAACATGGGCCTAGCTCCACCAAGACATGTTCTTCCTTTTGTACTCTTCATAGCATAAAAATACTCTCTCTCAACATCATCTTATGGGACTAATCCCAAAGCAGCTATCAGAAGATAAAATCATCAAGTAGTGACTATTTTTATTACTTCACTGAGTGAAACACACAAACAACTCACCAAAATCAAAATGAGGAAAGTTCAAGCCATCAAGTCCTGTTGAACATTTGCATGAGTAAAGCAATGTGAAGCCTGCATTGACTAGCTAAACCTCTAGCACTAAAGATAAAAATAATTTTCTCCAATGTTAAGTGCATTGGGTTACCTCTGGAAAAATTGAGAACGTCCTTGAAGCAAAATGTCAGAGACCATCATTCCAGTTCTAAAACCAGTTCCTATTTCAGAGGAAAATCACAGAGTTGCCTCCTAAATATAGATGGTTATTCTCAGGAACAATTCAAAAAGTGCACTGTATGGACTGCAAGTCAAAACAAGAAATGTTATTTCAAATTTAAGGGAGACAAGCTCATAAGACTCATTAAGAGTTTATATAGTGTTAGCTTCATGATCCTGCTTCAAAGGTTTCTGCTGTTTGAGACAATAAACTCTAACAACGATTACAGTCTATATAGTAACAATATTATAAAGTGCAACAGCACTTCATACTGTGTTCTCCACCATTTTGCATGGCTGAGACTCGTAGGTACCATGAACAGAAGAAAGGATGGTCTTGATCTCAGGACTTTAGGACATTGACCTGTTCCCAGCATACAACAGAGCATCTTTATAGTTTCCTTTCCTATCTCCTTGGAGCAGACTTTAAACCTCTTCCCCCATGCATAGGGTTGGCCTCAGCTGTCTTGGTTGAAGCTTCCTCTTGGCTCTTAAGCCGAGACAGATTTTGCCCCTTACCATTCCAAAGATTGATAATACTGGACTTCACTGACAAATTGCTTAAGAAACTGCACCTATTGCCCATGATGAGCAATATGGTGCATTTCCTATCTGTCAGATATTATCTTGAAATACAGGAAAACTCTAGATTTGGAAAAGATAGCAATCTAATTCAGCTACTGCCCAAGAAAAGCATTTTACGTTACGCATCATCTTTTACTTTCAGTAACCTGAAAATGCTCCCAGACCACAATTCTCAAAGGATACTGCTATAGATAAATTTCCAGAATGCACACTGGAGACAAAAAAAGCACACTGTGAAAATGCATGTGTTATTTTTATTACCAGAATGGACAAAATCTCACTGCTAGTTTTATAATAGCCTGTTAGAGCCATAAAAACCAGAATGATGGGGGACAGCTGTGTGTCAGTGCTTTGGTGTCAAGTTCACGGTATGGAATATACAAGCAAGCATGCTACTACTCTGGTCTCAAAGCTCACTGCAGAATAACATCCTACAGAGTTACCTGTCAAGTTGCAAATACTTCTTTTACAGCTACCCTGAAGAAGAACTTTTTCTCATTCTAGTACATTGAGCTTGCATATGGGCCTGTTTATATTATGATTAGCTAGCGGCTTCTAGCACCTTCTTTTAAGCAAATGCTATTGAGTTTGGGCAAACAGACAGACTCTTACCAGGCACGATATTGTCTTTGTAAAGGCACATAGATCTGTTCCTGAATTTTCAACATGCTTCATAGATTAAGGGCAGAAAGTGCCATCTGCTAATCTGCTTCTGCCGCACACAAAGAGCCACTGCGTATGCTGTTTCTGATGGTTTGAGGTTACGGTCTTTCTCTGCTGCTCAGGAAAAATATGCAACGCATGTCACAGCATCAGTTACACTGCGTTCTTTATAGTTTATCTCACAGTGCCACTGTCTGCCAGGGGGTTTCCTGCTCACCAACAGCCAGCGAAATGGTTCTCCAGTTACATATGGTGTGGTAACCTAACCAGCTGTAATGGTTTCACCAGACTCTGGTATTTAGCAACGCCTGCCAACCGCACGGCTACCTGCTGTGCTGCCAGAAGCGAGTGCTTATGTAATTCACCTCCCTTCTTCTGGGCTTGGGCTTGACCTTTTGGTCTGGAATCTAGATGAGTGAGAAGGTACAAAGCCTCAGCACTGGCAGCGCTGTCTGCGGGCAGTCACCCATTTGTGAGAAAGCACACGGATATAGAAACAGTACTGGGAGAGTAACACAAACCCTGACCAATCTGTACATGGCTTGAGACTCCCTGATCTTCTGCAGGAGAACTCATATCAAGCGTACATAGCAGTGGATGACTACATCTAGTGAAACAGATAGCACTGCCTTACGAGAGTCACCCAGACGTGGCAAAGAGCAGCAGCAGGGACCTGAAAATCAGGCCTCTCCAAACCGCCCCATGCCGAGTATAACAAATCATTACATTGAAAATCTTGACCTAAAAAGCAAATGTGTATTTTTAAATAATTAATAGCATTCTCTAAATGGAATTTTCCAGCCCCAGATGAGCTGTACAGCTGAGTTCCCTGGAGAAGAGGTATTTATAATGGAAACATTGACACAACTGAAATGATAATGCACTGAGTAGCAATAAAGTTTAGCACATGCTTAGTCATTTCATTCTTCTTATCAAATTGGACCTGGTCCCACAAAACCATCATGGCACTTCACTTGTTTTCTTGATCTCAGTTTAAACACCTCTACAGCTTACAAAAAAAACCCCATTGCCAGTCCAAGCACTTTCAAAGTCTAACACTAATAAAAACCGCAACTTGGTATGTACATAAAGAGCGAGGTTTCCACCCAGCGAAAAGGGCAGTGGTCCAGTTGCCTCTGCCTTAACTTTGGTACAGGGATCTGGGAATCTTGCTGCAGAGCCACCATGCCCAAACGACTTCAGAAGCAAGGCAAGACCCTGCTCAGCCTGGCCAACAGCTGCTCTGCTTTGTCTCTCATATGTTGGCTCAAGCGTGTGTTTCCAAAAGAAGTAACACCATCCTTTTGGTAAATGACCTTAACATATTTAGGGCCAGAACCTGCTTTCTGCCATATACAGAGAGAGATATATACACATACATATATTTACACTATCAAAAGCAGAACAAAGCACCTTTTGGAAGACCGTAAGAAGTCAGACCCAAACCTGGAAAGCATCATAACATTTTCTCCAGCCCTATAAATGTCTCAGTAGGATCTGTCCTCCCTGCATGTTGGAAGATGGGTAACCTGGACCTTTGCTAATTGAGGTTGCTTTTGAAACTGGATCTCCTACCTAAATCTTACGCTATCTGGGTCAAAGCTGGACTAGAAAGTCCCTCAAAAGACACAGGACATGCTATTAAATGTACAAACCTACTTTTAGGACTGATCAAATAGGACAGAATGACAAAGAACCAGGAAAAGATCCAAGGACAAGCAAACTACAGGCAATAGTTGACCAAAGCATGTGATTACCTGGTATAAGACACAGAGGTATGTACAAGTGAAACATCTGTATCCTTGCAGGCAACAGGATGTTTTCATTGATATCCATGAGATCAGGAGCTCATTCTCTGCATTTTGTCATGACTTAGACACACATGAAGAAAGTCAAGTGGAGCTGGTGATAAAACTTGGAGAGTGGAAGAGAGAAAATTTCCACCAAAAATGTCAATTTTTCAGCCAAAAATCAAAATACTCCAATCCAAACCATTAACAGCATATATACTTCCTCATTCAGGAACCAGAGGAGGTTCCATCTTACATACTCCCTCATTAAAACATGTTTCAACTATCTACCAGATTCATCATCCTGCTCTCAACTATGGGCTAAGGTTTTTGGGTCAGACTACCTTTCCCATGACGAACCATGGTTTCCTTTTGTTGACAAGAACAAGCACATCCTGAGAAACCCATTGATTCATCCATCACGTCCAACATGAAACAGTTTCAACAGATATAAATGAGATATTTCCCCTCAGAAACTTAATACTCTTCCATGGATATAAAACTAGGCAGCTGCAAAAGTCTGTCTAGTCATCCATCATCCTACCCATTCTCTTCCCATTTGACTATATGCAAAAATCTCATATTAGCTCAAATGGGAAGATGAGGAAGACACTTCTGTGTCTCAGGCATACTTTTGTTTCTTTCAAGGAAAACATGCTACTTTTGAATGACAATGTTCAGCATTTCGAAGGCTAAAAGCACAGACTCTCCCACTCTGATAGAAACCATGAGTTAAGTTATTGACCGAAAAAATATCACTGGTTTACAACAGCACATTTGTATAATCTAATACATTGTAAAAATAATTCTTTAAGGTATATCACACTGGCTGCAGGCAAGAAATTCCTTGAGTGTCACAGAAATGGCAAAAGATGAGTCAGGAAACTTCTACATCAGCATCATCTCAAATAATAAAATACAAGTTGTAGTATTTCCCAGCAGTACTCTGAAGCCAGTCAATAGGGGAAAAAAAGAAAAACGTCTGCATTTTTAACTTCATAGTATCAGTCTTTAATATACCATTTAAATTATATTAGTGCCACATGCTGTAGATAAATAAATAAATAAACAGAAGATTAAAAAAGCACAGTCAGGCAGGCTTTATTAATCCGATGAGAGGAGAGAGGAGCTTGCAGCTACCCAGGGAGAGCTGTTACAGACACATGTGGAAGGGGAAAGACAGGACACAGCTCCATGAAGCTGTTAAGCAGCAGGGATGCAGGTGGGGAGTGGGAGGGGAAATAGATGTTCCCCCTACATGTTCAGGTGGCTTCACTGGATATTTATTAAACAAGGCAAGAGCTATTTATTCCAGACAGGAGGAGAGATGGCTGCTCTACCAAAAGCAAAATAAGGGACACTCAGGATGGTGTAGGCTGCTGTTCCTGCCTGTAGCGCGGTGTCCCCAAGCTGTGCTGTTCCTCCCACCAACAGAGATCAGCTGGACAGCACTGGGGCCAGCTGCCCTTCAGTCCTGTGGGATCCTCTGCCCTCCGAGATGCTTCTCCGGTCACCTGGCCATGGCAGGGAGGAGGGGGATCCAAGCATAGCATTGACCCCCATGACAGATCCTGACAGTGACACTATCTCTGCTAGAACTGTCTCAAAGCCTGTGGACTAAGAGAGCTGGATTTATCCCACCCGCACAAGCTATGCAGCGCTCCATAGAAAACTGCTGCTACAGGGGACAGCACGCATCCTTTCCCATGCCATTGATTTTTACAGAGCCATTTGCCCTTACTTTCTCCAGAACACAGAGGTATCTTTCAAATTGAGGGAAATTCAAGACACATTTCTCAGGCTTGTAACAAGTGCCTGAATAGATGCCAGACCAGCACCCTACAACCAGACCACTGAAGCAATAGATCGTGTTTGCTACACCATGAGATGCAGGTTTGTGGGTAACCACTACATACATTCCCTGCAGGAAAAATGCTGTTTAATAAACAGAGAATGCTACAGTGACAGAAGGCATCATAACTTCTGTAGAGTAACATCATTTCAGAAATGATGGGCAACAAAACTTCCCACTGAACTCAAGAACAGCTGCTAAGTCTCAGCACTTCTGTGAGACAGGCCACGCTTCAAAAGCGGTCATGAACCTTTGGAGATTCAAACATCCCAAGTCATAAGCTGAAAAATGCAGATGCTTATTTCTCTTTTTATTATTATCAAGAAAATCTTTGCTGTGAAGGACTGGTAATAGAACACAATGAGGAACTCACTGCTGATTACAGCATCAACTAATCTCCCTTGTGAACCAGAGGCAATAATATCCATAAGATGCAGAAAAAATACCTCTGTCTCCATTGACCTTATGTTCCACCTCACTGATCCTCCATTTTGTTAGCACTAGCCACACACAGGTGTAATTGCTTGCAGGGACTTATCAGCACAATTTAAAACAAAAAAGGAAAAGAACTGGCAGGGAGGGAAAAAATAAGCAAATGGTCATGTTGCCTCCAGACACCTCTACAATTCATATTCATAACTGCCCTGTCCAAGCAGGCAAAGAACAAGTTATAACAGTAGAAGGCCATGCACTTTTACAGGAGTTCTGCAAAAACATGAACTGTACTCCAACTGCTACAGCACCTAAGCTGGACTTCAGGGTTTCCTGTGGCATCTCAGATGCAGAGAAGAAAGAAATTGGTCAAGCCACCCACTTCAACCAGGGCTGGCAGATTCTGGCTTCACGTATTGCCAGCAGGGAACAGGTAGCTTAACCAGATGCCCCAGAGGTACAGACATTGTGTACCCACCTTTCCTCTCTTCCAGCCTTAAAAGACACAGTCTTCTGAGTCACCCCTTGCACAGAAACTGTTCCATATCTATGCTAACACTTTCAGACTTGCTGCCCTTCTCTGAACCTTTTCCAGCTTTAATATATCCTTTAGAAATGAGGGGAACAGCACACGGTAATCAAAGAGTGTGTGAATCATAGATCTATACAGTGGTATAGCGACATTTTCAATTTTACTCTCTATTCCTTTCCCAACCATTGCAAACATTTGATTTCCCTCTTCAACTGCTGCTGAGATACAGGAATCCCCCAATGAGTGTTGTGAAAAGTTTTATTCTATGCCACTCTTAATAGAGTTCACCGTGGGCAACGCTGAAGAAGAAGAATGTTGTTATTTCCAAAAAGGAATGTTTCCAGGCAGATATTCTCCTACCTCTCTTTGGTTTTGAGTATAAAGAGACAATAAACATACTAATCAGTACATTCCAAGTACAACAAGGAAAAATACCAGATGACCTTCTGCTCTCTAGCCCTGGCATAAGTTAAAACTTTTGAGAATAGAGTGGTGGTGTGAGTAGGCAGCTTTAACTTGCCTCACTAATGGAAGTTGAAGCAAAAAAAAAAAAAAAAAAAAAAAAAGGTGTGGTGGGGCTTCATTCTGTGCATTCCTCTTCACCAGTTTACCCTGTCCTCTGCCGTTCTCCATATCTATACCCCTATTCCCTTAATCTGGACAGCAGAGCTGTGACACAGGACATTCATGCCCCAGGCAGGGCAGAGAAGAAATGTGGCACACAGGCAGTGTGGTCATGGAGGTACTCCCCAGCAAGGGTGGTCAGCCAGGGTGAGCTCGTTCTGACCCGTGATGCTTCAGATCTGGCATTCAGCTTCTTGCAAACAAATAACAAAAATGCTCACATTAATATTCCCAAGCCCCCTGACTGTGCTCTCCTGTGTGAAGCATTGCAGAGCACGCTATGATCTATCAGCAGCATCACACAGAAGACTCCATAGAGGTGCATGGTTTACTATAAATGATTTTACACCACTTATAGTGCCATCATCCCCCAAAAGTCACAGTCACCAAGGTGTGTGACAATTTCCAGACAAGGCAATGCTGTGCCGATGGATTTAATTTACAACCTTCCTGTCTCAGTACAGCATGGATTTAGTTCCCTGAAGCTGAGCGATACGGTAGAGCAACGATCAGTGAGTGCTAAAATTTGGCAATGCAGAGACAACCTAATAAAAGAGATAAAGAAGCAACTGACAGAAAAAACAGTTATCTGCTGAAGCATTTCCCCTTAACGCATGTAGGAGCCAAAAGCAAGAGTCACAGACACAGAGAAGAAGCACTCTTGGGTCATTACGTCCAGTAACCGAGTGCTGGGAGCAGCACCAATAGGACAATTTCACAAACATCTTGTTTGGCCAGATTTCAGCAAATCAATGAATCTTTTGCAGAAACAGACCTGTTTTGCCAAAGCAGCCATAGCTGACAGGCAATCTTCCTTCAAAAGCCTGGTTCCTCAGCATTACCCATTCCCAAATTTCTGACAGCCCCTACACTCCCTGCTGCTTGGAGGTCAGGTTTCAGGAGCCTAACATTTCCAGAGAAAACAGCCATGCAGACTGTCCCCTGTTCCTGCGACACCAGAGGCTGCAGCACCAGGGAATCAGCAAGAGGCAGGCAAATGGATGGTACATTGTACAAATGGCATTCCACAACTCTGTCCTCTGGTGGTCCCATCGTGCACTGATCGGATTTACTTCCCTCTGAAAGGAATTCAGGAGAAAAAAAAAAATAATCTGCTTTCTGCAAAAAAGAAAAAAAAACCCTGTTTTCTGTGCATGCATCTTAGTCCTGAATGGCATTAAATCTTTCCACTTGGTTCTGGTGACAGGACCCTGGTTCTGCTCCACGCTGCAGGCAAATCACGTATTCACTGTGTGTGCTGTGTTCCTCATCTACAAGGCAAGCAAGATGCATTACAGAGAGATTACAAATTTAGGGACTGGCATCCATAGTAGTGGAAAGACCAATGAGTTACTATTCATATTCTTTAGAGATCCTTTGTCCACCTAACAGCTGAACATGACCAGATTCCCAATGACCTCATCTTCATTTATGTTAGGGTCCTTTACAGAACACAGAAGTACAGGTGGACCATAAAGTAGCAACAGATTATATTACTTGCAGTTCAGAGTCCCTTTAAACCAGCCTGAGCGACATAAAGGGGCTTTTCTGTAAAGGAGAATCTTGTCCATCAGTCTTTTTAATGCCCAGAAGCAGGTGATAACAAGCTGCAGCGCACTTTATAGATGGCTGGCAGCACATAATACAGAGTAACACAGTGTAAATAGAGTCACTACGTTGTGAAGCCATCACATGCTGTAAATTGTCAGAGGAATAATGTTTTTAGCAGTGAACTTTTAACACAGGGTTTAGGTTATGCACCAGGTCTGGGCTTTCACATAGGAAATTGTTCCTAACAGATGCAAGACTGTCACTTGGTCTTAACTGAGTAGTCAGATCAGATGGCAAATATAAGGAAAATATGTTATTTACACTGTTTTAAAATGATACAAAGTAATCATTTTGCTATAGCCCTTCAGCTTTTAATGTGTTCTGGGCATGAATGTGATCACCATAAAAAGACATTATTCAGCACCAGAGAACCCAAATATTGTTTTCTCTGTCTCTGCCCCAACTCTTGATGGGTTGTGTCTGGGATCTGATCCAGGTGAGGCCATCAGATCATCCAGCATCTTCCCATTTTTCTGGTATCTTTCAAGCTAGGATTGAATTCCTGTAAACAGTCAAACTATGCAAAGAGAAGTCTGAGCAAGGTACCTGAAGAAAACCGCTGTACATAAATCCCATGCACGCACACAAAGAGGTACCAATAAAGTCCTGGTGCTTCAAGTGGACAGCTCACTCTCTTTCATTCAATCCATCCAACTTGACAAAGCACTGTGGTTTCAGATTGTCCATGTATTTCATCAAGAATAGTAAACACAATATATCCACTTGCTTTAGAAATACTTCAACTACTTCAGGTTAACCAGTTATTTCAGGTTTATCTCAAGCAATAGCTCAACTTCAGCAGAAAAAGCCAAGTGTAAATATACCCAGAGAGAGAAACCAGTTAGATAAGGTGAGGAAGAAGGGCCCCTCTTGCGTGTTCTCTAAAGGGATTGCTGGTACCTTCAGCAAATGCCAGTGCAGATGCTTTTTGCCCCTGTGTATTCTCCACGTTAGTTCACTTATGATCCTTTCTTTCACAAGGAAGGTTTCTATGTTGCCATAGCAGAAAGTGACCTTCAAAAACTAACCATAACAACTTTTGACAGTAACAGGACCTTTGTTTTATGAGCTTAAATTAATCAGTTAATCTTATCTACTGTGTAGACATGTTCATGCTCCAAAGCTGTTATTGCCTGCAGTGAGGTTTGTTAAGGCCCCAAGATTTGGGTTCAAAGCTCACAAAAAGGGCATCTTCAATTTGAAAAGCCCCTTACTGATTAATCCCACTATAAATAACAAGAGGAGTATTTTATATTATTTGCTTATTGGAAGCCTTCTTCCCATGGGTTTCCACCATACCATAAAGACAGCATCAGTAACATTTGCTCAGAAAAATCTTCTCCATGTGTGTGCACTCAAAGCCCTCCTGTAATCTGTGTGTTTCATTTGGCACTCTCTGGTGCATGAAGACACAAAGCAAGCTCTTCTTTCACAAATAGTCACAAAATCTCAGCCAAAACAATTGAGACTGGACCTGCATGATGTAATAAGAAGTGGTCTGCAGCTGGTCCTTAAAGACATAATTAATATTATGGCTTATATTTTATTACAATGGTAATGATAAAGGAGTGCTGTGATCCCTGGGAAATTTCTGGTGGTTGACAGAGGCCCATTGGTCTGAAAAAAAACTGTGATCTGAGAAAATACATAGCCAAATTGGGCTTTCTTACTTTGACTAAAATAGGACTTCACTGAAAATAAAAAGCAAATTTTGACAGGATGTTCACATTTCATCCTCGTGTGAAACCTGGCAACAGATGAGGGCTGATATGACTAGTCCTCCAGGAAAAAAAAAAAAAAAAAAAAAAAACAAAACAACCCTTCTGATCTTCTTAGTGTGAGACCAGGTTGACAAATAAGACATAGCTTCCTGAATACATGAAGTAGTAATGGTAAAGTTACTTTGCAATTTGAAATTCTAAATCCTGCTGACTTTCAGTGAGAATTATCATCAAACTTTCATAAGCACTTAGGAGTTTATGTACCATTTTCGTAAGTCAAATTATTATGAACTTGAAATGATATGCAATGATGTAAGTCTATAAAACTGAGTTCCTTTACCACTGGTTGAGAACAGAGCTAAAGCATCCTAAGCCCTGTCAATAGCTGTGGAAAAATTTACACAAGAACCTATCATGCTAATTAACTCAACCACTTGAAATATTTTGTTCTCCTAATTGCCCTGTATAAATCTGACCACATTGGTCAAGTCTTCACAAATAAATTAACTTAGAAATCAGAATGCAGTAAGACAGATATTCCTAAAAACCTAACCCTCTCTTCTCCAGCTCCACCTCATCTTGCTGATCTGTTAGCTCCATACATCATCCTGGCACTGCTCTCCTAGCGATGGCTTACAAAGTATTTGGTAGCAGCAGAAAGAACCCCCAGGGAACCTATTTTTATTTCATTATTTTTCAATGTTATAAATTAAGTATTTAATTAAAACAGAAGAACACAGCTTGGAGAACCACGAGAGAAGGACATGTATTAAATCCTGGTCCACACTCTAGGTGTCTCACAGAATTTAGATGCCTCAAGGTGATGATGAAAAATAAATATAATTAAGTGGTAGGTGACACTATGAAATGTCTTCCCAAATTTCACCATGGACAAAATCTAATAAGTGCCAAGTATTTGCAAATCCTGTTTAAGTTACCTGTCCACTCAGTAGTAGTCAGGGGCAGATGTGAGGTGTACGACTGGGCAAATGGTACAAGTTGTGCAAACAACTGAAAGCACCAAGGGTTGCAGCATCTCCCTCTGCCCCAGCCAAGTGCAAACTGAGCTTTTCTGACACACCAGAGTACATCAGTGACCAGAATTCATTTTCTGGTGATCAGTTTATAAAGTTAAAAATATCTTAAGCCACACTTTCAGATTAAACTGTGCTCTTGCCTTATAATAGCCCTTCAGCTGTTCTGATAAGATAGCAAATTGGGTCAAAGTATAAATATGCAATAATGAAACATAAGTTGTTGATAATAAGAGTACTTTAGTTTTCAGTCCTACAAAACTGTGTTTCTAGTTCACATGCTGGAAAAAAAATAATGTTCTGAGGCAGGTGCAGCTGTAACATACTTACCTTGTTTAAATCTGAGAATTAAAAGGTTTTTGGTTATCACTACAGTAAACAGCCGTGCTTCTCAAGCCCTTAATCTTACTGCAGATCTGTTTTTATCACTAAATTTCTCTACACCATGATTTTCCCCAATCTGATTTACCAATGAAACTGATCTTATCAAAAGATCAAAACAACACTGTGAAAAGGTGCCTAGGCTGAAAAAAAAACATTTCAGCATACTTGGGAGAAAGAACCCACGTACTTAAACAGGCAGTTGTCCAGGGACGGGCAGAAGAAATATGATCTGAACCAACTTGCCACATAGATGATAAAAATAAAATAGGATTTCACTGGATTCATCATTTGAAGCCTAGCTGGAGTTAAATCCATTTAATCAATAGTACACAGATTTCATGACAAAAAAAAACTGGAACATTTATTTAAAACCTGCATGCATTGCTATTCATTATAGTTCATTTTTAAGAGATCTAGATTTAAAATCTAGAGTCCTCTTCAAAGCACTGGTCAACTCTTGGCTTACTTAACAGTTTCTGTCCCTCTTTTACCTGTTTTCTTGAGCCTTCTTTAACCTCAAGCTCCACTCTTTTTCTTTTTAAAATTAACTTTTCCCAATTTTCTTAAATTTTGACTGTTTATTTTCATAAACGTGTGCCCAACTGTAGACTCTCAAATTCCTAGCTAGATGCCTAAACAAGGGCAGATTTTTAGAGGGGAAACCACTCAGCATTTACAATTGCTAGAACCACCCAATTGCTGTAAACATCACTTTTTAAATCTTAACCTATGGCTAGGTTTCAGAGAGGAGCTCATAACATACTACTAAGCTTGTGATATAATTCAGCTTTAACTAGCCATCTCCATGTCACTTCTTAAAGTAATTTTTCTGTAATCCATGTAAATCCATTTAATTACAGAATCAGTCAAATAAATGTAACCACGTGTCGACAGAGTGGAATTTTAAATAGCTCTATTTCTAATCATAAATCCATACAAACCTCACCAATCAACCCGGAAGACATGAGCATGGACATGCTGCAAATTTCTGCATGTTTGGAGGACTGCAACACGCTGGTCTAAGTGGCAGCAAGAGAAAGAGATTGTGATCACAACATCCTTTATCGTTTGGTCTCAGAAATTGGGGAGGTAGGAAACCTCACAAGCCACAGATTCACCACAAAGCCTCAGTCTTTTTTGGACATTTCAGTTACAGCTTAAAGGAGTGCCTTCACTAACCTCTCTGTGAAATAGCAATCTGTTATGTCCCAAGGACTCAAAAGCACTACTGTAGCCCCTTTTTTAATTCCAATTATCCATCCAAGAGTAGGTTACTATAATTCTGAATTAATATAGCATCAACAGGGTCATCACCATTTCAAACAGTGTCAGAGGCTGAGCCTGTTACAAACATGCTCACACATTTTATCAAGAGCTTTTTTCTTGAAACAGGAGAAGAGTGAGCAGAGAGTCTCTCTACATTAACTAATCCTCCAGGCTCTCATTTAAATAACTTCATTAACTTTATCTAGAAATTAGACTGAGTAATACCAATTCATAACACTGACTCCAAACAAATACAAGACACTAAAAAAATATACCAACCCATGCTGGATTAGATCAGGCACATATCTAGATAATATCACCTGATTTTTCCAATGCCTCTCCTTGATAAATCTCTCATAACAACTTCAAGCTAACCAAGCTAGAGTCTCAAAGTAAAGTAATACATAAAGAACTTAACAATCCATAAAAAAAGAGGTATTATTTCCAGACTAATATTAACTCCTTATTTGAAAAAGACTAGAATTATTTGAGCGAGAATATAGATGATTTATGGACAAAGACTAAGCTACTATCAGCCTTGTAATTATAAATCATCATCTTTCTTAGACTACTTGATGTATCTAATCAAGAAAGTGTCTTGCTGGGCAGAACACAAGCATGTCCCTACCTCCTGTAGTCAAAACTGATGTTTTCAGCACCACTCTCTTCCTCATTATCTTAGCTTGGTCTTGGTCTCATTACTTAATCCAGCGTGAGTTGTGATACTGTGAACAGGCCATCTTAGATGAGGAGTGAGAGAGAACGAGATCTCTGCAAGTCAAATATGCCTGAGCAGTAGCAGTATGGCTACATGTTTCAGTATGTGGATGACTTCCAGCACATCACTTCTGTTTATCCTCTCATCTACTTGTATTCCACAGAGAATGAAAAAACCACTATCAGATGATATTTCCAAAAATCATTTACAACCACGAAACATTCCACAGAAGTCTAGTTAGAGCATGCATCCTTCATCATTCATGCTGTTGTGTGAATGCAGATTGAGATTATATATGCAGTCAAGCCAGAATACTTACATTAAAATAACTGCATCTGCTGGATGTTCACATTCAGGATCTTGGATAGGGCCAGGAAACAAAAACATCTAAGCATCTGAATTTAGATGTAAATTTAATACCATCCTCCAAACTTTCTCAATGTTCTGGAGTGGAAACAATCTTGTGTTCCCATTCAGGCTTATTTGAAGCAATGACCTTTAAGCGTTTACAGATTTCGTGCAAACTACTTTGTTGTCTTTCTGGACTCTATTTGTATTGCCTTAGCACACAGCAAGAGTTTGGCTAAGGATGTTCTCTTAGCTTTGCCTCTCAGTTATTCACTGTTTGGTTGTACCTATCAAAGTAGCTAGTCCTAGCCTTCCTTCCTCAACCAGCTTCAAAGGTAGACAACACTGTCAATAAACACTGCAAATAGGCAACCAGGTTTATGTGGTAACTTAAGGATAACAGACTGAGAGAATCACTTTTAGACACAGTGCAGGAAGCTGTTGAGGGCAGATAGGGATGGGCAATGTCTTTTTCTCTCCAGCCATTACTGTAAATCACTCCAAGTTCACTTTTGCCCCTTTTCTTTCAGATAGCACAGTTCGATGGCACAGGATAAATCCAACTCTCATTCACTGGAAAATTCTTTTCCATGTCATCTTTCCAGATAGCCCCAAACACTCACTCAGTTGGACAAGTTCTCAAATGAATTTCAGACAGTCTGATTACTGTCATCATTTATCCTCCAAACTATCTTTGCACTCAGAGGCCTCAGATGAGAAGAGCTCCCACTGTGCTCCACACCAAAATCCTCACACTGGGACTTAGTCCCTACACTGAGGAGCATAAAGTCAAAATGAAGGGTGAAATGCATGAGCAAGTTAGGAAGCGATGTGCCACGCAGCCAGTGTGCAGCAGAGCCAGGACCCAAACCCAGCTCTCCAGAGCTCCAGTTCCAGCTTCTAACCACTTCCTCATTTAAGTCATCCTTTTTGGAATAGACCCCACCACATTTTTTCCACCTCCCGATTTAAATTTCAAATCCTTTGCTGCCCATCATTTGAAATAGTCCGGCTTAGTTAGCATTTCCATGCCACACTTGAACACATATGCAATTAGCAGCTCTTTTACCTCGCTGTGATAGCATAGGCCGCATTCTAAATACAAAGAAAGACCCATGAAAACATATAGAAAGATAGACAGTTCTGCTTCTCACTCACTTGCTTGAGACACAATAGTTCCTGTGCATAGTATATAATAAAGACAGCTCTGTGTTTCCTGAAACTGTGCCATTTGTGTCCTATGGACATACAAAATAGCATGGAAAATTGTGGGTGCATACAGGCATAACTGAGAGCAAATGATAAATGACAGTTTGGGGGTTCATAAAATGTGGTGGAGAGGTTTTTTTTGTTCTCTATCTCCATGTTGCCCTTTTCCCCATCACTTCTATGCCTTTCATATCCTGGCCATAAGTAGCACTCTGACAAAGTCAGTGGTACAACTTCCACTGACTTACCATGCCAGAAGCCAATTGCCTGAAAGAAAAGCTTATCTTACAGCATATCCTCCTTGACCAGAGAAACACTAACAAGCTACAAAATTTGTTCTAGTGGGAACCAAATACAAAATCTCCCCTTGTCTCCCAGATTTTCATAAACTTACAGCTTCACTCGTACAGAGTCATCCCTTCAAAAAGCCCCAGAATCCTCTGTTTCCATGTTGTTTTCTCACCATCATCAAAACCAAAGTAATTCTTTAGAGTGATAGACTAGTATCAGAAGAAAAGTGATTTGATTACACGTAAAATGGTTATTTGGCAATATTTTTAGCACTGAGATAATGTGTTTCCATAAAGTAACGTGATAGATTTAAAAAAAAAAAACAAAACAAAAAAAAAAACCACCACCAAACCACCCTGAATTTCTTTGCTTTACACTGCAAAAGAGTTGTTTTGTATTTCATACTGGTTTGCTAACAGAAAAGACTAACCCAAGATGGCCCCATATGAAGAAACATTGCAAGAGTTTTTTTTTTTTAAGTGGAAATCATTCTCTATTTACCAGACCATCTACTTGAGACACCCACTATCATTTTTCTTCCTTTTGGGGCACAGGACACAGGATATAGGAAAAGCGAGGCAGCATGATGTTACGCCATGAACCAGAAGGAAGAAAACTGGCTTCTATAGCTTCAACATGTTGTTTTTCTTTGGCATTTTTAATCCACAGTTCTCGGACTATTCCAATTATTAATTATAACTAACTGGAAGTTCAGTATATATATATATTGCTTCTACTGTTTGTACCCCATTTTCCCAAAAAAGACAAATGACTTTCCAAGGCACACAAAATAACAAGCTACTAATAGGGTCCAGCGATACATAGGGCTGGCACTCCCAACTATTTTCTCTCATACTAGATACAATTCTCTCTAGACAGAAAGAGAGTATAATATGTAATCTGTAAAAAAGGTATAGTCAGAATGGAATATGTCATTATAATCAGTTAGATTACTATTTACATTCGTCAGTGCTTTGCAATTGTTAGCATCTTGCTTACAAGGATCATAAGGAACTATTTGATTAGAATCTAATTTTGATTCATGTAATTACAATCAAGGTGATATCTATTGCATAACTACAGAACACTTTGTATTTTAAAAAAAAATATTCAATTTACATCTATTTGGGATTTTCTATGATTTCAAGGAGAAGATCCTACTTTTCCAGCATCTAGAAATGCAGCACAGAGGCATGTTTTGACCTGAAGTTTCACATAATAGATGTTGGGCATTTGCTTTTGGCTTGCTTTGTCACACGCCATGCACAGTGCCCTGCAGAACTTTGGAGCTGACCCTGCAAAGCAGCATCTGGACTTAAGATCCCTTTTTTTTTTAAAAAAAATAAAATAAAAAAAAAAATCAACCATGACTACAACACCAAAGAGACTGCAGAATCCCTTGGCTCTTGCACAGGTCACCTATCAGCAGGAGAAAGTCCCACGCTCTCCTTTTCCTCACGACCCCTTTACTACAACAAGCTCTGCAGGAAGGTTGAACACCTCCTACCAGCTTAGGGACAAGCAGGTGCTTCCCTTTTTCTTGTCACTACTGCTTTTTTGACTAAAACAGAACATGAGAACGGAGTGCCCTCGTGTGCCTGTGGTGCTTGGACAGGTATCTATGGCTCTGTTATAGAACACCTATAGACAACAAGTTTAGAAAGACCATAAAGGACAGTCTTACTCATTCTCTGTCCTGTTCCAATAGCAACAGTATCCATTAATTTTTTTCTCAGAAAAAATTGTTTACTTTATTCTTAAAAATCTGTATGTCAGTACTTTATGTAGTCCTGCTCTTAGAAAGCCTTTCCCACTGTCTAATACAGATTTCCTCCAGCAGAGTTTAAGCCTACTATTTCTTGTGCTATCTGTACCACACACAGAGCATACCTCCTTCTCTGAGGCAGCCATTTTATTTTATTTTATGAACTCTCACAGCTCTGCAGTTATCTTGTCTCTAGATTAAACAGATTAATTCTTCCAACCTTTCCCCACTGTCTGCATTCTCTAGATTTCTGATCTCCATTCACTCCAAGTCTCCGTGTGGGGCCCGGAATGAGACAAAATGCTCCAGCTGTGACCGTACTGGTGCCAAACGCAGCACAAAGGTTGTTTCTGGTGTTTTGCATGGTATGATCTCGTTTATGTTTCCTTGCATCACTATGATATCCTCAACTGGTGTTCAGTTTGTTACCCACTAAAATCCCACATCCTTTCTTGAGAGACTGCCAGCTAGCTGTTCATTCTTCTTTTAATCTCACCAATAATTTATACCTCATCACAGGACTCTGTGCTTGTCCTTGAACTGAATCTCACTTAATTCAAATGAGTTGTTCTAATTGTCAAGATTCTTTTGAATGCTAATCCTTTCATCCGAATGCTTCCACAGCCTTTCCAGCTGAGCATGGCCTAGAAATGCAATATGCCTATTTTCTAATTCCTCACACAAATTACTGCTCTAAGCACCGACAGGCACTAGACCCACCACACCCTCCCAAGGAATCCCACACATTGCATCCGCCCCATTTAAGAGAAACTCACAAATAGTTACCCTTCAAGACTGTCCACACTGTACTACTATCACTTCATGCCACTCCATGTGTCTTTATCTTGTTTATGAGAATGTCATTCAAAACAGTATCAAGAAGCTCTCCTGCAGTGAAGATATAAGTTGCCTTTTCCTTATTGACACAGTGTGCTATCCTAATGCAGAGTGAAGTTAAGATTGCTGTCATGATTTAACACCGTTGGCCATTTATTAACACCTCATCGTATTCAAGATGTTTTGTTTTAAACTTTTTGTCCCACTATTCTTCTAAAAACTGAAGATGTTTGCTTCTCCCCCCACCCCCTGCCTCCATTTTCAAAGCTATTTCAAATGCTGGCCCTCTCTGGAACCTCACCCCTCCTTCACCAGCTTTTTTTTTTTTAAGTTTATGACTCTGAGTCAGCCATTCATCTTTCAAGTATTTAACTCTTCCAACTTTTTTGTCCCTATTTTAACTTGAGCTCACCAAAGCTAGCTGTAGCACCTGCCTGATCATTGCTAAGATTTTTTTTTTTTAAGTTTAAGCCCAAGGTTTAAAAAAAAAAAAAAAAAAAAAAAAAACAAACACACAACCACAAACCACACAACACACACCATTAAACACTTTTCCCTGGCTTCTTGTTCAGATAGCTTTACACCGTTTTGCCAGCCATCTTTAGACAATACAACATCACCTTTCTTTACCCTGAAACTTTCTGCTGGCCCAGCTCCCACCACACTGTAGCTCTGTGAACAACCCCAAGCCCACAGGTTCCCTCACCCACCTCCTCCTCCTTCATCTCCTCCACCCACGTGCTGCTTCCTTTCACAGCATCATTCAGCCATGTGACTTATCCCACTCAATCTCTGTTATGGCTAATTAACGCATCTTTTTGATTGCGCATAAAAATGCTCAGGTCCTCCTGCTAGAGGCAATGATGTTTTTTGAGAGAAAAAAAATCGTTTCTAGAACAAAATCTCTAAAAACAAAAAACTCTAGGAGTCCAAAGTAGGGGTTTTAGCAGCCAGAACCTAATCCACCTACTTTACTTCACCTCAGGCATAGGCGAATTAAGTCCTCCTATTACTCCACTCCTGATTATGCTCAATGAAATCTCCTATAAAACAGTACATAAGCTGCTTTCTTCCTTGTTACATTTCCTTATCTGTAGTGTTGAGGCCATTTATATTCTTTTTTTTTACTAATGAGCAGATTTGTCAAAATTACTTCGACAAGTGATTTTAATTAGAATAATAGATTTTTTTTTCCTATTAAACCTTTCTGTCCACTCCATTTTAACCCTGAAAAACGTGAGAACCAAAGGCTTTAAAAGCCTCGTTGTAACAGCCATCTGATGTAACCCAAAATCATAACACCAGTGATTAAAAAAAAATAAATTCTTGAGACAAACTAGGTACACAGCCATTAAAGTTTAAAGGAAAAGATAGCTAAAGAAGTTAAATACCTGGGTGCTTGGTGTAACTACCTTTGCCCTCCTTTCCCACAATTATTTAATCTTATTTTAAATTTACTCCTCGTTACATGAGGACCTGGCTGACCTGGGTGTCAGCCTTTAGGCACACTCACCCAGAAGAGTGCACAAGGACTGCCACAGTTACTAACCTTAGGGTATAAAGCATCAGTAGCAGGCTTATTTTAAAAAGAAAAAGGTAGTGCTTGTCCTGGCAGGAATGGCCTTCAGCTCCCATGGTGTCCCATCAACAGGACAACCAGTGAGGTTTGTTATCACCTCAGAGGAGACACAGCACACATCAAAGGACCAAGGTCTCTGTAAACTACGGTTTCAAAGGTAGTTTCAAAGGTACCTTTCCAATGCCCTCCCGCAAGGCTCACTGCCACCAACATCCTTGACACAGCACCTCTCCTCTGCTGTACCAAGTGGACCTCCCACGCCTCTTCCCTCACCAAGTTTTACTGTTAATAACAGTGTTACCAGGAAAGAAAAAGCATAAACTGAAAGGGAAATGCTGATGGACTAAAGCATAGGAGGGTGAACGCAGGCACTGATCCTAGAGCCTCTGTGTCCCTGCAGCTCCTCCTGGGAGAGCACAGCCTGGTGGTCCTTGCCCCAGAGCAGGGAGCTGCAGTGGGCTCACATCCTTGCATCACCTGTACTGCAGGAGCCCAGGTTAGGAGATGATGGAGCACTTGCTAGTGCCCAGTCAGCCTGGACAGATTTCTTTTTTTAGCTCCATCTGGTGGGCAAAGAAGCTGCTTCTGGGCCACCACCACCCACTCCCTTCTGCCAACAGTTACTGCTTTTATGAGAAAAAGAGATTACTAAGTGAGACTGTCTTCGTTAACAGCAATTTTTGCATCTCCTGTGTAGAACTCAATTTATAAAGAGTAAAATAAATCACTGCTAGCTGGGATTATTTCCTGCACGTCTCTCTTTCCACATATTTCAGTTATAGAGCAGTGTTTACCTTCACAGGTCCCAAGCAATTGAAACCACAGTCCTAAAAACCAGTGTATGTTTACAATCACTACTCCTGGGACTCAGAGTACCCTGGTGATAGCAATCATCAAGCAATTCACAAACAACTCCTAGGCAGAAATGGAGCGAATGCACAATTCCTACAAGTTGACAGTCTGCTGTTACTACTGTGCATAACCACAGCAGAGTCTCTGGGCTCAGTTTCTTCAGTCATTACCCAGAGATTTGATTCTGCTTGGAAGAGTGGAAGGAGTTATAAATTGCACCCCCACTGCGCACGGTTCCTCAATAGAGGCCTTACCTAGCTCAGCAAGATGGACATGAAATAAATGAACTATAATAGGAGCTCATGACAAAGAATTCAGAAACTCCTTGAATGTGTCCTTGTCCTCGCATTTCAAAAAACTATAAAGATTACACAGGAAAAAGATCCATGGTCCAATGAAAGGCAGGAGGTTATAACACATGGCTCCATTCAAATTCATGATGGATTTAATTTGTTCATCCCACTGACAGGTTTTGGAATAATTTTTAATCCTGTGTTGTCAGATTCTTATACTTGAGAAACAATAGAGGTCTATTAATTGAACTAAGGAACAAGATAGTCCCAGCCATTTTGTCATGCACCCCAGCTAATGACAAAAGCAAAAAGAAAATGTTTAGTTAAGTATCTTTGTCTGCAAGCTGGATGCAAACCAACAGCATTAATAACTCTCTTTAAGACAGACATATGGACTAAAGCCCAAGATTATATCTCTGTAATTGTGATTACAATAGGCTTCTAGTCACTGAAATATGTGTCCCAGTTTAACAAGGTCCCTACTGTCACTATTTTTTTGCTGAAGTTAAAGCAATAAATAGTTCTGCACTCTCGATTTCTGATTTGAAAAGAAACAATCCTAATAGTATTGCTATGGTCTTTTCAACATCAGAGTTCCCTTCTGTCTTTATCCTTTTTATTACATTTGAGTTAATTTGTTACCAGACAAAAATATTTCTCCAACTCGCAAGCATCCACTTGCAATAGCAATTGTATTTAATTAATTGCAGTATCAACTCATTTCATTTAGTGCTGGGTAAAAATGGCTTCCTATCAAGTGAATCTGCTCCTTCTTAGGCTACATTTAGTCATTATCATGACCAAAATGCATTTTGAATTTTTTGATTCCTGAAGATGCAGACTTAGCTCATCTTAGATTTGTCACAGCAAAACATTTTAGAAATGAAGATATTATCCCTGTTGTACAAGTGATGGAGTAGCTGAGGCACAAAGAAATGAAGAATTTCACCTCTGCAGGCGAGAACAGGAATCCAACACAGCTCTGTGGACTTCTAATGCAGTACTATACCCCATGATGTGATGTAGATCCTTCATGTACTATATTGCTAAAGCTGCATGCTATACCCATGTAAAAGCTTCTTAGTTTGCAAAGGTTTCTACTGCCAGCTCTGAGAAAAAGAACAGACCTTTTTTCAATTCTGTCACAATTTCTGCTTGAGCTAACGCAGTGGACACCCTCCTGGAAAAAGGGCTGTGCCTCTTACTTGCTCATTAAACTACATGCAGCTGTTTATTATCCATGGTATCTGCTTCTTTGAGGAGACAGACTGCCTAAATGTGCAGATATGTACTCATATGTGAACAGCATTGATGAGTCATATCATGAAATTTTACTTGTCTAACCTAATTGAATCTATCCCAGACAGTAACAACACTAAAGAAAAAAAAAGGAATTTCTGCTCCCTTTCCCTTTTTCATAAAAAACTCAGCTCTGAGTGTAATACACCAGGGCAATATTTGAATGCTACAGTGCACAGATGCAGTCACACAGAAAATTAGAACTGCTTAAAAAAAAAAAAGGAAAAAAGCTATAGTACATAGCTGCGTCAGTACCAGCTCAACAGTGGAAAAGTACTTCATCTGCTTAGCCCCTTTTCCTTCTGCTCTGTTGGTGACGTCAGTCAGGCACTAATGAAAGCCCAATTAGCATATCACCTTGTGTGTTTGAATGTACAAGTGGAGCAGCTGATGATTCTCTTCTGAGATTTTAAATAACCACCAAAGCTGAGCCAGAGTTGCTGCTTGGTAGGAAAGATTTAGCTTCATAACATACTCAGTTCCCTATGCAACACAAACAAATAAATGTGCCAACAGAGGGGAAAAAAAACCCCAGCCCAGAACGGATGTGTTTCTCTGAGGAAAGCAACACAAAACAGCTTCAATTTTAAACAGTATTCATTTGACCCTTATTCCAGAATAAAGATTTTTATTCCTAATTGAGTTTGAAAACTGCATTGACTATTTGCTTACAAAAATCAGGGTGCAGACCTTGGTGAGCTTCAGGAAAGCCAGTACCCTTGCTAATGCTCTGACAATTTTTCAGATCACAGTGACTGAAAACCAAACAGCCATGGGACAGAAAGCGCATCCTCTGCTGTAAAAGAGCACACTGCATTTAACTTCAGACGTTGACTGGAGTCTTTGGTGGGGACTTAGTTCATGGGTCTATGACTCCCCGTGGTCCCCATTTAGCCATCAGTGCCAAGAGAGGACGGCAATGTATGGCTCTCGCTCCATCCTTCTTCCCTGAACACCTGCACCCAGCTATCTGTGCCACAAGCACAGATGTGAGCGCTGCCATCCAGGGAAGCACAAGTCATTTTCAGTATAGCAATGCATCAACAGTTGGCACTAGATTTCAGTCCTGATCAAAACAAATAGCAGGGAAGGAGGTGAGATGTGAGGTCAAAGAGGCACCCACTGAGGCAATGCAATATTGATGGAACAGAGTGAAAAAATGAAAGGCCTAAGTCTGTAGCAAGGAGTTCTCTATTAAACTCCCTGTACACAAACTGAAAGCAAGACCAGAGGCTGCTGCCAGACCTTACAGAAATCCTCAAGGGCACCACTGTTTTGAAGCATTTGAGGGCTAGAAACTGGAAAATCTGTCTTCATCAATCCAACAGCAATGACAGGAAAGCACAAGCATCGTGCAGTGCTCTGAGCAAGAATTTCAACCCTGACCTAGACAAAGACTATCTAAAAGAAACGGGAATTCAAGCCCAGCTGGAATTCCTCGGAGTCTCTGTTGAAGTGACAATGCTACTTACAAGGTTCAACTGGTTTTATAAAGTGCTAGTGTTGATCATTCTGCCTAAATGGACAGCTTCTGTGGAAATCAAACCCTGAACACAACAGAATACACCAAGAGCAACCTTTCAATTCCCATACACCCCCAAAGAGCTCCTGCCCACTCCCTAGTCCTTTCGGGTACCAAGTCTTCCTATCTGAGCAGGGCAGTCTTAGGACACAAAACAATCTGTAAACATCCCTGAATGCTTCCCAAGTAAGCAGAACTACAATAGTTTGTAAAAGGTTAAGTTAAATGAGCTCATGTCATTGACTGATTTTCAGCCTCAATCTACGCTCTTACTCATAGTCGATCACATCAATGGGTGCTGGGTTTTGCAGAAAAAAGAAAAATGCTAACAAGTGAAATAGGAAGATGATACTGCATTTAGATCTTTATTAAACATGGCTACAGTGTGCGCAGATGTAATTAAAGTTTGGGCTTTGATTTGGCAAGCAGCCTCTATAAATAGTCTTTCTGTTACACTGTTCTTTCTCCTCAGTGCCTCATCAAAAGTAAGAGATGTCCTTCAGCTTCTCCCCTAGCCCTGGGACGATCAAATGTTTTATAGCTCTGCAAACCTTAAAACGGCCAAACGCTACAGAAGTAACATTTAAGTAACTCATTGTGGGAAGAAAGGGAATTATCTTCAAGCTGCTTTTCGCTCAGCAGCGTCTTCCATTTTCTTGCTTGTGTTGGGGAGACTTACCAGATAGATAGCCAGAACAAAAGCGCAGGGCCTCATTCCAGAGTGCAGAACAAGAACATAGACTCGATATCATGGCTCCTTCCAAGTGGCAGTCTATCTTCTAAAAGATCTATGTGAAAAGGAGATAATATTGAAAAACTTTAACACCAGAGCTAGCTACTTCTTGCTAGCTGATATATTTCATCTCATCATTCCTCATGAGAGGTATTATTTTCCTAATTATGTCTAATGATTTTTTATGGTAGAAATTTTCCAAAAGATTTTACACTCATTCTCACAGCACTGAAGAGAACCTGTCATGCTGATCTAAGCCCATATTTAAGCTTTGTAGCGAATAAAGAGAGCACAAATAGGTTTTTTAAAAAAATCCATAGATCAACAAAAACGTGTTATTTTCAGTTCTGCAAAAAATAAGCATTTGTTTTCTTTTGAAATCTTCCTTCCACTACACCATAAAGTAAAGCAGACCAGAAATACGTGTGGAGCTGACCCCTTTTAGCATTCAATAAACTCAGTAAACAACAAAACTCAGGAAAAGGAATACCAGCTGCATAAATAACAAAAAGTAAAGTTGACATCTAATGCTATTTATTTTAATACTTGAAATAGCACCCAAGATCAGCATTTTTAAACAATCACTCTGTAAATTAGAATACAGGAATGTGTCCTTATATTATTCTAACACTGGAGAAGATAAAAGCCCATAAATATTCTTTAGGAATACATCAGTTGGCAAATCGGTTCTGGCGAAAGGGCATTTGAACAGAGCAGCGACCCCAACTGGATCTGATCTTTGGAAGAGATTTTGGGATTCCCACACAGCCATACAGTCTCAAAATCCCCCAGAAATACCTAGACAAGAGCAAAAGCAACAGCAGTAACACAACTGAGACAAACATCATGAGATCTTCTCCCCAGAGCGATTTAGAGACTTATGGTAAAAGAGATTTACAAGCCCTCTTGTCCATTTTCAAGTCATTAACACCCGCACAGAGTGGGAGAGAACTGCTACCACATCCAAAGGCAACGGTTTGTATTGACTTTCCGTATGCATCACTGGCTCCAACTAAACTTCCAAAATGTCTCAAGTTTGCCTGTCCCTAATGTGCCCTGCAACAACATATAGCCAGCTATAGCCTCCCTTATTCTAGGGGAAATAAAAATTAATTCCAAGACAGTCAGCAGTTTCATCCAAGTAAAACAAAAGGAGAACCGAGCTTCTCCTTTCACAACTAACAACATGATTTGCAAGCTGTCATGGAGAATTCCTGCTTCCCCTTCCTGGGGGCTGGATAACGCATCTGCACACGGAGTATCTGGGAATCTAGAAGTTCTCGCTTCTCAAAGACCACTACTTAAAATGACTAATCTGAATCAGTAATAAGGACACAACTGACTCTTTATTTGCTTCCAGTGGCTGCCCGTGTCAACTTGCACTCTACTGCATTTCTAAAAATCATAGGGTTCTTTGCTTGCTTCCAGAGAAAACACTTATTTCAGATAATCTTGCCTCCACAAAGTTATTTTTCAATTTTCTTCAGTCACCGCTATGCCTGCAGGAATGTCTGATTATCCATAAAATGCCTTCTGACAGCTCAGATTCATTACTAAATTACCACATTTAAATTTTTCATGTGCACAGGGCAATTACTTTTATGAATGACTGCCAGCAACATTTCACTAAATCTGAATGAATTTTTAAAGGATTCTAATTGCCACTTAGATGCCCCTATAACTCTTGTTTTAAAGGTTTTCATTTCTTTTAGTCATAGTTACCTGTGTTCAACATAAATGTGTTCCCTCTCACATTTTCTATCACTGAAAACTATTTACATCAGAAACAAAGAAATATGAAACTGATGGTGCTACATAAGCAGTTAGACTGCACAGTAGAAATGATTCATAGCCAAAGTCTTGAGCATGAATAATTATCTGTAACCTTCATTTGGAGCTTTTGCATCAAGTTACATTATTCATTTGGGTTTTGGCAGGGGAAATTAATGAATACCAACTTGACAGACACCTTAAGAAAATTCTAAATTTTTCAAGTAGTTGGGCCAAACTAAACTTTTAATATGTCCAATGAAAAAAAAAGGGGAGGTGCGCAAGGAATGTTTTTTTACCACTGAAATTTAAAAAAGCACAGATACAAGTAAGTGTTCAGAGAAGACAGGTGAGCTTTTAACTACATCACTAAGATGGGCTGGAGTTCTGACTTGTCTCCCAGGGGAGCATCATCAGGAAATTCATTAACACAGCCTATTTTTTATGCCAAAGTTGTTAATGAAAGTGATAAACAAGATCAGAAATAAACTAATCATTGATGAACACCCACAATGAACTCCAGCTAGACTGATGTTTCTCTTTGAAGTGCCATATTTTGTGTCACGTGCTTGACCACTTCTGAGATTTTTCTATTTCTCTTTCTATTAACTCTGTTCCCAGTTTGTAGAGAGGCACCAAATCAAACGTTCCCTTGAAAACCAGCTGGATGAATGTTCCTTTATTTCTTTTGTCTAGAAAGTCAAGGATCAGGTTAACAGGAAAGAAACAGAAATGTACATCTACAATACCTTCTGAAAGCTGTCACGGGTTTGGTCTTGAAAGCAAACCCACCTGCTGCCTGAATAGCAAATGTGAACACAGAGCTCCAAGCAGAGGCTGTTAGAGCTGGCCGGTTAGGACACCGCTGAGAATACTTGTTCAGGTCATCTACACTGTGCATGGCAGCCATTTGGGCAGAAAACAGGGGGTATCCCCAGGCAAGGTGTGGGGCGTAGAGCTAGCTGTATCAGTGACAGAATTACAGCACTGAGATTCAAGCACAGACATAACTGAGCTGGTTGCAGGTCCTAAAATGACTTGGAGATAAACAGTAATTAAAGGACAACAAGAGGTCCAAGAGAGATGTTTGAAGACGGTCCCATCAAAAGGGAGATGTTGAAAAATAACCTAGAAAAAGGGCTTCAGTTTCTTAAATTATATGTGAAGCAAATGACTTGCCAAAATCCAAGACTCTTGGATTACCTTGCTGGTTTTGCCACTGGCGGACTGCAGAAATGTGGGCAATCCAGTGAACTTCTCCACCTCTCTGCTTCCATTTTTAGTGGGGAGGGAATGAGGGAAAACATGTGGCATATCCATTTCTGTAGAGATTTTGAAATCTGCAGATGAATATGCTGCAAGTCATTTTTAAGCAATATTAATCTTCTGCAACAGCAACCTATTTCACTGTGACCTTCAACAAAGGCCAAAACCTCTGAGGGATGGTTGCCAGCAGTAAGTTACACTTCAGTATTCAAACTTGCACAGGATCCAAGAGGGATTGTCATCTGCATCTAAACTCTAATTAGCAGCTCTCATAAAGCTGCATTTGATAACTTTATTCCAACGTTAAATATCAGCTTTCAATACTTTCCCCTGTGTGTTACTGTCCAAAATACACAGCTACAGATGAAGAATTGCTTGAAAAAGGTGATCCCAGCAAAACCTGTCACCTGTGAGAAACCCTCCACTGTAACACAGAAGCAATGACAGGTCAAACCTGGCTGAAGCTAAGCCAAGGGAGTAGTAAACTGCCAATGCTGTTCCCTGCTTCCCAGTGGTCCCACTGAGCTTCTGCACAGTAACTCAATGAATCCTGCTCTTCTGATCAGTTCCAATACAGCTCAGCTGGGCTCTGGCTTCAGCCTTACGGGCATGCCCAGATAAATGGTATGTAAGTGTATTTCTAGTCAGCAGGCAGTGGGTTGTGTTTTGCACTTGTTACGGATTGATTTAACATAATTCCAGGCTGCTATGAAAACTGAATATGTACAGGAAGAGTTGGGTGCTTTTTTTTCCCCCATACATTAGGGTACAACCTAGCATTTCCAAAGATCCTCAACACTTTGCAAATCAAGAGCCCTACCGTAAAAACTGAAAGAGTTTGGAGAAGCTACCTCAACACATTCTCTTGCTTTTCCTCTTCTTCAGCTTCCCACTTTAAATTTCTCCTAGATAAGCAATACTGAATGGCTATCCAAAAGCTTTGACAGTCCTGTGTCTTGCCTCATTCTGAGAAGAAAGGTCTACATTACAAGGAACACTGTTTGCGCCAGTTAACACTTTGTTAACAGTCCTAACAGAAAATAAACTCCACAAAGCTTGCTAGGCTTTCACCAAGACATAATTACAATGGTAACTATTTGAAAAACAGAGGTTGTTCCCCTTCAGGCTGTCAGTTACATTGCCCAGACATTAAAATGAACTGTAGTCATTTATTTCTTAAAAACATCACAATGACAGGAAAATATGCCAGGCCTGAATGGCACCTGTCCTTACTTCTCATTCCATGAGACAGGACCACTTCTTTCCCACTACAGACATAGCATAGCACTGTCCCAGGTAAAACAGAGTAAACAGCAACAAGTAGTGGAACTGGATACTGGGGTTTATTTAAGAATCAAAGAGATTAGAGCTTTTACCCTGCCTGATTATCTCACATGCGTTCACTTGCTCTCCTCCAAGCTTTATACATTCACTAAGTCTTGACTGCTCCTCCCCAGAGGAAGATCATTGCTAGCCTGAGAACGTTAGGCAGAAAGATCTTTTAGTTCTTGCTGTGCAGCTGTTTGCAGTCACCAGCCTCAGGCACGAGTGGCCAAGGTCCCTGCACATCCCCAAGCATTTGTCTCCATCCAGCTCTCTGATTTCCAGGACCTACCCCTACTTCCAGGATCTGTACTCCAGCCAGAATCTTCACCACCTTCTTTCCAGGTCCCATTCTTTTCAAGACCACTTCTTTTTGGGAAGTCACCTTTTGGGCTTCCTCTTCTTTCCAGCACCCCAAGCCTCTGATTTTCCCAATCTAAACAGTGTAGTGCAGAAGCACAACATATGATCAGCCTCCTCATCGTTGGTTCTTTCTCAGGCCTGTTTACTAATTGGAGGGTTTGGGACATTAATTGGAGGATCTGGGATGTGCCACTACTTTTTAGTCCACGTTATCAAAATTTACAACCAGCCCATACCTGGTTGCTTTCTGCTTCAGAGTTCGAAAGTTCAGTTTCAGACATTCATACACACACGCCCAGTTATTTGCCAGCTGTGTGCGCTCACAGTTTCAGCTATTTTTTCACCTAAGACACAGACAGATATGTTATCCACGTTGAGACAAACAGAAATCTGCAGATCATTTCCACGTAAGAGCCATCTCTCCCAAGAGACCAACATGGTAACCGGATTAAGTAATGTGTCATCCTCTACTCTCAGTTAACTCCCCACACATGCTCTGGAATCAGTTCAAAAGAAAGCAAATTGCCTTCATCCAAAATGCACTGAAGTCTGTAGATGGATTTCTCCATTGAGAACAACTGGACCAGGCCCCAGTCTTGGGCTGTCACACTGCTTGTGCTTTTGTCTAGCCTGCCCAACACGCAGCTGCAGCAAAGTATTGGCAAAGCAGCACAAAACTGGGAGCCCCAATTCATCATGATTTTTCGTATCTCAATAGGAAAGAAGCAATTAAAAATATTGTAAGAATATTCCAGAGTGGATTTTTAAAAGTTTTGAGGCTGCTTAAGTGCTTTTTTTCCAAAGCTGACAATGGTTATTCTTAATAGCTTAGAGTAGGAAGATTTAATGGCTTATGCAAGACTCAGACAAAATAGGAAAGCTTCAGGCCTTCTACAGGATCTATTTCATTCTAGCTAGATCCACGGACCTAATAAAACTTTATCTGCCTCATATCCTTAGACTACCAAAGCTACAAGAACATTGAGAATCTGACTTCATGAACATGTTTCCTTTTAGAAAGGAGACATAAATGAAGGGAATTATGCTCTGCAAGACTTAACGTGCCATTTATACTTCAGGAAAGGTATTTTCTTTCCATGGGAACCCAGAGCTATCCAATACTATTAAGTTTATGAGTTAGGTGTATTTTTAAAGTTTTCAAATATGACAACAGATAATATAGCTGATTTAACTGCTTTTTCCCCTGATAGATTAATAGAGTCAATCTGTTGAGTTTACCAGTGGCAGAAATTTTCATTAACATACAAATAACTGCATATTATACGTACACTCAGAGAAGAGGCCACTTTATCCTGCAGTTTCCATCTGTCGAGCTATGATCCCAGTATTGCAATACCCAAGTAGCTCAGAAATCTCTCTGAATATAACTCATCTCCTTGCGACTGGGGATATATCATCATTCCCAATTTGTAGGTAAGGCATTTAGGCAGAGAGAGAAGACTGATCAACCTGAAGACACCCGAGGTCTACGGAACTGCTGTAATTTGAACTTCATTCACCTGTGACCCAAGGTGATGGTCCTCACTACTGAACAGTCCCTCCCGGGCGGTGGTCATTACCATCTGCAGTTCACTTTGGCAGGCCTTGCTCCTACATCGCTGACAAAGCTATTATCCATCACATTATTAGTCCTCTGTTCACTAAGAACTGAAGAAGCAGTCTTCAGAGCTAAAAATTCCCAAAACATTAGCTATATACATCATGGACAGTCACAGCTAATGGCCATGACACTAGGACAAACAAGAGACAGTATTAACAACATCAAAAAAAAAATTATCCTCAGTCCAGCAATGCACTGCTGTCTCCTCTTTTGTTTTTTAAAATAGCACATCCCTGTCTCTTTAATTACAGCACGCAGGATGTGAACAGATGCTTACTGCACCCAGCAGTCCAATGATTCAGGCAAACTTTTAGCCATTAGCAAATCCTTTAGGTAGCTGACTCAGGCAAACAAGATGTGCAGATTCCCCCCAACTCATTAACCACTGGGTTTGCACAAGCTTGGCTCATTGACCACAGCTGTTGGAGATACAAATGTCCTCAGCTGACAGCCTTGTTCTCAGTTTCATCATAATTTGGGTTGAAAACAAAAATGTCAGCAGTCACTGACATCTTGTCTGGAGTTGGGACAAAATACCCAAAATCAGCAGGTGAGGAATTACTGCACAAAATGAATCACAGGTTGAAGTTACCCAAACCATGAAAAAGAAAAGCAGAGAGCAAGATACAGGCTACAGTGATACCCAGCCTGCAGTTCTCTAGATAAATGCTATGGATTTATGTACTGCTTACAAACATCTCAGTTATGAGGCCCAGCTCTGTAACTACCTCCCAAGGAAACAAAATCCACACAGATTTTCAGTTATATACAAACAGCATGTGAATTCAATTTCTTTAACAGTCAATCCTAAGTCTCCAGCAGTCCCTGCTGTGGTGTCCATTTCTAGCTTCTACAGGCACTTTATCCGTCTTTACTTCCAGAGCCAACATCACAACACATCCACTGGTTATTGCTGCGAAAACACCTCCAGTTCCACACCTTCTAGAAAGAAGATCCTCCAAAAATCCTGTGCTACAACATGCAGGTGCCTCTTGACAGCCTCTCCAGCACTAAGTAGGCACAGTTCTAGAAAAACAGAGCTGATCTTGCAATCCTTCATCCCTCATCATGTCTGTGTCTGCTCCTGCCACATTTTTTACCTTGCCTTCTCCCTCTGCAGCCTTTCTCTTATCCATAGAAACAATGCTCTCTTTGATAAATACGAGGCTTTCATAATTCGCGTGCTGATGAAGAAAAACAGAAATGGAAGTAATCACACATGCCTTTTTCCTTATTTACTTTTATGATGCCATAGAATTTTTCTTCAGCTCTGACTGGATGGACCTGAACACTGGGAAGATCCAGACAAGCTTTGGAGTGCCTGCTGTAACCGAACAAGCATTGAGGTTTAGTGTGGAGATGCTGGAAGAATGAAGTCACATGAACTGTCAAAGCTCAATTTCCCCAGAGTTTTACAGGGTTTTTTAAAGTATCACAGCTAATTATATCCAAGACCTAGACTTTCACAAGACAACCATAAAAATGTATAATGGATGTCACTGCTTAACTATATTGGTTCTTAAAGTTTCATTCACTTCCAACTCCATGGGTTCAAATTGCAAGTGTAGATTCCCCACCATCAAGAAGCTACCAGGTCTTCATTAGGAGTTCTAGCCTGCAAGGTGCTAGCATCTCTGCAAACTTCAGTCATCTGGGAACAGTCAGTAAAAGAGCTGCGGAACACAACTTGCAGGACCAGGCCCTGAGAATGGTAGCACAATGCAGAGTGCCAGACTGAAAGATTATCCAAGACAGGAAGCCTCTTCCTATACGCATAGTAAATAGGCTTCAGATGATATTGAGGAGCCAAGGAGTGCAGAAACCCCTTTCCTCAAAATATGTACTTGCCCTCCAACATTTTGCTCATTTTGCCGTTGCTGCCAACATTTTGCTCCTATTGAGCAAATAGTGACATGGCCTTAAAGGTATTTGTGAGTCACTTAAGCTAAAGAGTCCATGTAGTCCAATTGCTTGGAGGACAAACATTTGCTCTTATTGGTGAGAAGGAAGGAAAGGGCAGGAGAGGAAGTGGGAACAAACCCTCTTTCCTATGGGACGATCACTCTGAATTAGTGATGGAAGTAAAAGAGAAAACTGCATTGCTAGTCATCCTGGCCCCCGAAAAAAGAAAAATCTACATTCTCATCTTGCATATGCAAATGCAGAGCCTGGCAGTGACTTTCCGGATTAGCAGATTCTAGCATCACTATACCCACTTATCAATTAGCCTCCAAATGATTTCTCAGGTCCCAAGGAACCAGAGCACAGAGTTATCATCAGTGCCCAGCACTAATAAATATTCAGGGTGCTGAAATGCTGTAACAGGAGAAATGACATAAATAAGAACTCTACAGATTGTTAGCCTTGCTAAAATAAACACTACTATATGCTATCCTATTATAACACACAGACTTTGGATTTCATATTGTATTCTGGTGCCATTTTCCCTCCTTCCAAATGACTGTGAGGTCAGGTTGAAAGGGAGAAAAGAATCTTGTAAGATGCTAAATCTACAGGAGCTGAAGGTGCTTAGGACCCCACAGAACATAGACAAATGAAAATAAAACAGATAGACTCAAGGAAGAAACTGAAGAAGTTATTTAGTCCTTACCCAGTCTTACTGGTATCTACTGGATTTTCACCACAGAAAGGCTGAGCAAAGGCGTAAAAGGATTTCCTTCTGAAAAGTCCCAGAATTTGCAGCGTAACAACCAAAACTATTCTCTAACACTGCTACTACCACCATGCCTACAAACTTGTCATAGACAAACCCCACTGTGCTAAGCCCTATACAAGTACAGAAAAAATAGTCCCCATCTCAAACAAGAATTAAACTGGGCACACCAAAAGAATATGAACTAAGGAGAGGAAATCAAGGAGACCATACCATCTGTATTGGCAGGCTGTCACAAGGCACCAGTGGCCTGGCTTAACCACTGTAGACACCAGGGAAGAAAGCAAGCTATTAGAGGGAGTTATGGGTTGGTCTTTTGTATTTAGGTGGACTGTTCTATTTGACCACTGTTTTATTGGTTTCTATCAGTACGTATGACTGACTGATTACAGGGTATGCTCTTTCATTGTATCAGCCTATTCCCCATACACAGATAGCTATAAATCACTTTCTCCTGAGATTTATGAGTTTTTCCCCATTCCCCTTGGTTTACAAAAATGAAGTTTTAAAGTGGATCAGCAACTTGTGACACTTCTAAAGACACACCTACAAAGATATTCTTATGCTGACTTAGAGTTAAAAAAATTAAAAATTATACAGTTATGAGAAAGAGCAGCGTTCACAGTTATCGGAAAGGTCATATGCTAATCACCAGCTGGAATCAACACAGAGCTTTGTCACACACATAATTTCAACACATTGCAACACCAAGTACCTAGAAAACTCTTCCTCCAAGGTTGTATGATTCCTCAGCTTCCACTGCGGTAAGTGATAGCCATAACCTTTCATTCAGACACGGTCCTTAGCCACATATGCTCATAATATTTTAATAATTAAGTGTAATTAAATCTTTTCACAATTTCAAACTCAGTAAGAACTAATTATACACTCAGTTTCTTACTCAGTATTTCTGAATTTGAAATTTCTTACTGAGTTTGGAATCCCAAATCACCGAATGCTCCCAATCATTTCAACGAATAAACATTTAAGATCTTTTTCCACATATATATATATAAACATACCAGAAACAACCATGTGCTCAGCAGAAAAAAAACTGCCTGTCTAACAATACCGAGGAAAAAACCTACATTGCCCAGGCAAACTGCATATGAAAATAAATTTATTCTAAATGAGTAGATTGACTGCTCTCAGGGTTATACACAAGACCTAGCTCAAAGTGGACAAACAGTATGTTACTCAAAATAATTTTCTCAGCTAACTCTACTTGCCACTCAAGCAGTGAATAGTAGGTTTTCTACAGATCTGTCTTTATCTTCTTATCTGATATCCTGCAGGGGAAATTAGCTTTTTATTTTCCTCAGTGTATGGACATAGTCAAGAGATTTCAAGATACATCTCATAAAAGGATCTCACGGAGGCATGACAGCCTTGAAGCTATCTACATTTATGCATCAACACTTTATTGCAGTAAACATCAAGACTTTTTTTCTTCATGGCAGATGGGCCCAAAACACCTGGTTCAGATATGGATTCATTGCTTGAATTTAGTCTTCTTATTTAGTTTCTTTTACTGTTCCAAAGAATTAGCTATTCCAGCAGGATAATGTCTTGACTATTTTTGGTGATAACAGTATGCAATTCCATCATTTTCAGGTTCTTATATATGTCCAAGTACCCCAGAGTAGCTCAGAGCGCTGGCACGATGGTTACTGCCACGTCCTGTTTTTTCCCTCCTTCACTTCTTAGGTGAAAGGACCACGCAGAGCAGAGCGCACTGCTGAGGAGAGCAGTCTTCAAAGTGGAGGAGGGAGACTGTTGTTTGCAAATTGGCTGATGCAGGCTAATATGCATTTATTTTATAACAGGTCACCAGTAACAGAATCACAAAAAAATGCAGCTGGGAACAACCTCAGGAGCTCGTATAATTCACATTCTGCCCCAAGGAAGAATCAACTGTACCTTTGTCCTGTCTGACAAGTGTTTGTCTAATAAGTCTTTATTGTCTTCCAATGGCCCCCACTGCCTCTTCATGCAGTATCTCTGTTTGCTCCATTTTCTTGGTTATCTAGTAACTGTCCTAAATCCTTCTTATTGCAGATTAAGCCCCCTGATTGAGAGAAGACATTATTCCCTTCTTTTAAGAGCATCATTATTTCCTCATTACATGGATGGCTCATACTCTTCCTTCATCCCTTTCTTGACAGATGTCTGGATAGCTCCAATTCCCTCAAATTCCCTTACAACCAGCCCTGAGCTTCAGAGGATTCTCCTCACTGTTCAAAAAACCCCACAAATCTTCATCTATCTGATCTTCCTGTTGTGGTAAACTGGAGTAGGTCCTCATCACAAAGTTGTCCATGTTCTTCCCTCTTTCCATACCCACGAGTCTAACTCCTTTCATATTTTGGATTTCAAAGCAAGTATATATACTGTTGATAAAAGGGGAAAACCCTCCTCTTTTGTCACATCTCACTTCTCTGAGCAAGTGATGTTCTCTTTTATCTCAATTCACACACAGTTCTCCCAAGAGGTCTCAGATAGGCAGGTAAGTCATACTGTTTAACACCTATCAAAACTTCCAGTTCCTTTTATTTATTCCCTCACTTCAATATAGTCTTCATCTAAGAGATCATTTGTTCTAGGCATTATTCCTAGCACGTGTCATACCAATAGAAACTTTCCCTTAGGATCTCCAAAATTCCATCTTTTAAACAGCTTTAATTTTATCTGACTTGGCTCAGAGAAAGACAAAGTTTTAAAAGTTCTGCCTTAGTAAAACATGCTCACATCCAGTTCACCCTACATAAGCACTAAGTTATAAAAAGCCTAATTTACACACAGTATTTTTGTCTGCCTGTTCAATGTCATTATAACGTTAACACTGCTGTTGAAAGGCAGCTGTTGCCAGCAATGGGCTAAGTGGAAACATTAATGTGACAGTTTATTAATCAATTCCATCTCCCAAACCCTAATGTAACAAAATATATGCCTGATCTGTTAAAGTAATATATGGCCTTCACACTGAGACATAGGCCTACTTTAAATTTCTTGGTAGTTTTAGTTCAGGCTGCTAACACTTTGGAGGATAATATACTAGCTAAATGCATTAATGGTTTAAGTTTGGTTTGTGTTTGCATTTAATTTTCAGTGAAGTTCATTACTGTTGAAAGGTGCTGGATCAATACTGCTGGTTTTGAGCATATTTATCTTAAACTTTCCGCCATGGTCTTATCAGCTCTCAGATGTGAAACAGGATTCAGGTACTTAGCTGGTACTTAGTTAGCACTTGCTGGTTTCTCAACTTCTGAGGACCAATCCTAATTAAAAAATAATGTGGAAGATATTAGGCATGAGATAGTCTGTTGACTATACAGAAAGCTCAAAAGTAATCTTCCAGCTTTAAGCTGGCAGTATTTACAGCTCTGTGCCACCTTGCCCCAGCTACCCACCCTCATTCCCGTGCCGCCCCTTCCCCTGTGCCGACAGAAGAGGCTGGGCCTCCTTGTGGGGAACCAGAAGGGAGAACTGGGTTAAAACAAACCCATTCATCACACTTGTGCTGCTACAAGGGAGGGGGCTGTATGGGAAGGAATGATGGGGAGGGGTCCAGCTGTTTCTTTCAGTAGCTGTGCTGGCTCCCTCCCAAGTTAAAGCACTCATGAAACCCTAATGTCCATTTACTGCCTAAAATCAGACAGGATGAATCCAGATCTCCCTCATTTTTTTTTTCTCTCTTGTACATACACAGACTGAAAAGAAACTGTACTTCAGCTTGGACATTTTTGCATGGGGTGAAAGAGAACTGAGCAAGATAAAGCCTGTCACATTCCTCGTCATAATCGTGTACAGATGTTCCATATTAAAAACTAATATTTACTGAAATACTTTCAAACTTGCATCAGAGCTCCTCAGAGTGTGTTAAAAATAAGCACATGCAAAATATTACATTTAGCTGAGAGCCACATTCCTTCAACAAAACTACAGACAACTATACAACTGTTTCTCTGCTAATATAACGAGCCAAATCAATCCCCTTCATCTGAACACCTCTGAACTCTGGGATTGGTTTTATCTCAAACTGTATTTGGCCAAATGATTGTTATGCTCCAGTGAGTACATGACCACATACAAAAAGTTCATGGCATGATCAGTTTATTACATGAAGAAATGTAATAAATTGTGATTGAAATTTAATAGCCTCGGACAAATTTGCCTGTTTGTACAGCAGAGCAAACTCTCAACCTCGGCTCATTTGCAGAGATCCAAGATTCCTCCACTACACACAGCAATCCAAATTGCCTCAGCAATTCATAGAGTCATAGAACGGTTTGATTGGAAGTGACCTGAAAGACCATCTCGTTCCAACCCCCCTGCCACGGGCAGGGACACCTTCCACCAGACCAGGTTGCTCAAAGCCCCATCCAACCTGGCCTGCAACGCTTCCAGGGATGGGGCATCCACAGCTTCTCTGGGTAACCTCTTCCAGTGCCTCACCACCCTCATAAAAAAAAATTGTTTCCCCTAATAATGATAAGTAATATTAATAATAATAAACCAACACACGTGGTTCTGATAAGAATGAGCTAAATAGGATGGCCTCAAATTCCTGTCTGATTAAGAGACCATCATATGGCAAATCCAGCAGAATCAAGTATCTGCCTGAAAACCAGGGAAAGTGCTTGATTTACAGCACCAAGTGGATGTCTGCCATGATTTTTGCACACTTTGCTATCTTGGCTGACCTCTCCCAGACTTATTTTCTGCACACCAACAGATTTCACATGTTTTTAAATATGGTGACAACCGGGAATTCATAAATAATATATCTCCACTGAAATATAACTGCCATGTCTGAGTAGTTCCGGCTCCAGGCTTGATCTGCAGCAAAAGCCAGACGGCTTAAGTTTATAGCAGCTCTCCCCATTCTGCAGCTACAGTGTTAAAATGACTCTACTTGTACTCAGCTGCCCAGACGTAGACAGTTCAAGCTAATAGTACCTAAATACACGTATGAAATATTGCCTCTTGTCAGGAAAAGTTAGAGTCACACAGGACAAATTTAGGTAGGTAAAATTGCAGGAAAAAGTGCATCAGACAAACTGTGTACATGAACTCCTTGTTTCAAAAACAAATATGAACTTGTCGAATTTGTGTTGGTTTTGTCAGTAGACGTCTTCAGCATCATTCATGTCTGCAACATAGGAAGGTCAAACAGCATTCGCGGGCTGGAGTAACACTTCACTCCACCAACCCAGGCCACGTCCCCTGCATCACTTACAGAGTACTTTAGGGAAAACAAAGCACAGAGGTATCACTTTCAAAGGGACTACTAATTTTCTGCTTGGGTGCTAAATATAAAAGTCTGTCCTCCGGGCAATCCCTCTATTCTTTCTTGCATCTCAAATTGTCTGAACTGCTATCCTGGATCAGAAATTCTAGGAAAAGCAGGATTTGCTCTAGACTCCAGATTTGCAATTCTAGCCTTCAATATGAAAACGGAGAAGTCAAAAATAATTAATATATAGGGGAGTTCTTACAGAGGCAAGTAAACATCAATAGATATTTTGGTCTTCTCACCATCTCCCCTAATCTATTTTCACTTTTCTTCTGAAGTTCTTTTCTATGTTTCTGGAGCATCTACACTAAAGGCACTGTATGCTGCTTGGGACACCTCAACAGGTTTGTCCTGACCTGTAATCACCAGTAACAGACTAAGTGATGCTAAAATCCTTCTCCTCTGCTCCACGCCCCCCCCAAATTACCAGAAGCCACCATGTCCTGCCTGATTACAACCATAAGGCACCATCTGAGACAGTAACTGAGACCAGACTCCCTTGTTACTCATCCCAGATTCAACAGATTTGCAAATATAAAAAAGTTCCATCTCTCTCCCCTGTAAAACACACGACATAGCTCACACAAGAAAAGCTGCTCAAAATGCTAAATCACCCCCCTTCAAGCAGCCACGTGAGGTAAGACTTCTCAGTATGCATGAAAATCTTATCTTCAGTATCTCGGGCGCTCAGAGCAACTTCTAAACTTACTTTAAATATCCCATGTAGTCACCCACACACAGGTGATTTATAACTGTCCTAAAAGTTTTTTAAATACCTAGAAAAAAGTTAAAAGTAGCCACCAAGGTATGTTCACACGCAAGAGCCTGGTATTCTGTGGGTGTGAGAACCACAAAAGGCAGCCAAGACCTTTTGGCACAGAGAAAATGGAGTCCTGTTACTCTCTTCACTCAAACCATACAGTTCTTGAAATGAGAGATGGGAAAGTCCAAGTCCATCTCCCAGTCAAACAAGAAGGATCATTCCCCTGGGTTTATCCACCCATCAGTTTCCAGTTACTCAAGCGATGGATTCTTCTACCTCATGTCCTGGGAAAGTAGCTGTTGGTGTAATGAATCTCACAGCTATGCACATTTCCTGCTCACGTAGCCGAAGTTTTCCTTTCCTTTGTCTCATTCCATTACTCCTAAACACCACTCTCAAAATGTCTTCTCCTTCTATGAGGAGTTGTTGACTCTGCTTCTATGCCTTCTAAACATTACCTTTGCATTTCTAATGAACCACCTGGTTCTTTTCTACTGTTAATGTTACACTTTGGCCATTTTAGCTTTCATTGCTATTACCAATGACGTGATCTCCAAATCCAGCTAAGGTGGAACTAGGGTGGAGAAAACTTTTTAAGAAAAAGTAGAAAGATAGTCCCCAGATTGCTAGTCCCCAGACAGAGTGAATTATTTTGCCTTCTGGGAACTGTGTAATGAAAGGAGAGTACATTCTTCTAAGCCCCAGAAAAATACTAGATAGCAGACACTAAGGGACACAATCAGTGACCACCTCTCAAATGCCTCTCCTCAAGGGTCTTCCCTCCTGTCCGCTCCATGCTTATGCTCCAGATAAAGAAAAAGCTGCTCTCAGCACCAGCTCGCAGCCTCTTGAGTCCTTCCCAAAGCACCAGTGGACTGGTCTAAGAGCTCCTGAGAAGACTGTACCTGAGCAATTCAAGGTATCTTTTCCACAGGTTCACCAAGACATTTGGTCTACAGCCATCTTAGTGTGCTGGCTCCACAACAGCCTTTACACTGGTTTAACTACACCAACACGGTCCGTGGTAGAATTTGGTTACCAAAGGACAACGGCACAGGCTGTTACCCTACTGTCATCACTGTAGCATCTCAGTCCTTTCTCACTAGTGGCAACTTCTCCCTCCTGTGGTTCATGCTCCCATCCTGTTCCAGAAAGAACTACAGCATAGGAGACAGCTTTGTTTTGGTAGAGCTAATGGTCTTGGTTCTTTTAATGTGCCCCTTGCCACAGATATGTATGAGTCAAGAAAATGCATGTTGGGGTAGGGAGCAAGCAGAGCTATGCAGATCAGGGACAGCATCAGGTGGACAGTTAGGGTAGACCTGTGAAATCCAGGGCACGGCCAGACACAGGGACTGAGTTATGAAACATGCACTCTTATACGCTCACAAGCTAGCAGAGTTCACTCTGAGCAGTGTCTTTCCTGCGGAGAACTGGGACAACTCATGACGACAGACGAGTGCCCAAGCGCTAGTGCCGACACATCCACCTGACTCCGCTGAGCTAAGGACAGCTCAGACGGTGCAGCCGTGTGACCAGCTGAGTGCAGCTAAGTGCTTGCTAATACCCCATGCACGCACTGGGAACCATAATGGCTCTTTGTGAGACATTTTCCAGATACTGCCCAACTCTTCCAGAGTAGACAGCTCTTATTAAGATTTTAATAAACTGGGTCAACAATTGCAGCAAAAGCCCCAATGCTCTGATATAGTGCTAAGCTGAAAAAGGACATGGAACAGCACTTGTCTGGAGCACATCCCAGTGTTACACAGGGCCACCTCCGCACTCGGCTCTGCACTTGTAAATCCAGTCAAACTCAGTCTAAAGGTCGTATTCATCCTTTTGAGCAATCCCATGGCAGCGGGAGTTGCAGTTCATTGGGGATAGGCATGTCTCATGGTTCGCTCCTAGCAAATAGTGACTGAGCTGCTCTAGAGAAAGGGCTGCAGTGGGGCAAAGGCAGGCAGAAGTCCCAGGAGCCCAGCAGGCCATACACCACGTACACCCCGTCAACAAGGCTATACAGTAGGCAGCCCTCAAGAAGGTCCAATAAGCAAACATGCAGGTAGGCACCAGGGTCTGCAAGGGCAAGGTCATGCTCTTCTCTGATCCACTGCATGCCTTGTTCATTGCCTGCGACGTGCCCCAAGTCAGAAAGCTGGACCTTAAATCCCATGTCTATCTTGAGACAAACCACTCCAGGTAATTTAATATGATAAACTCTTTCCAACATTGTAAACCTTTTCTTCTTTCAAAACATACATTTTGAAACAAAAAAGTTCTTGCTGTTCTTTGAAAGCAAACCTTTCCTACTCCTTTAGACAGTGTCTTTCAAAAGAGTCCCAGTGCAGGTAGAAAGGCCAGATACTTCTACAATACAAACAATAGTATCAAAATTGGCTGTGAAGCTGCTGGTAACTATTTGCCCTATGCTACGCTTCTTCCAACAGCTCTATTTTGCCTTGTTGGCCTGGTAAATTACCATGTAGGGTCTCCTCTGTCCCCGTGTGGCTTCTTCCTTCCCTTAACTGCCTCTGAAAAGGGATCCTGTGGAATGGAGAAGCTTTGAATGTCCAGCCCCCATGAATGACTGTCTGTACTAGCTACCACCTCTCCAACAGAGACACTCTTCTTTGCTTGAGCGGATAACAGAAATATGTGCAATGAAATCTGATGTCATTATGACTAGCTAATTGGGAAAATTATATAAGCTTTTATAAACAACTGCATTCCATAGAATAAGGACATTTTTATTCTTTTTTAATATAGGTAGCTATTAAAACTTTTTTTAAATCTATCCTTCAGACGCAAATCTCTGTCACCAGTTTGTTTCTTCTGTTTTGTCTCTTGTTTTCAGGTTTAAATCATTCTGTAAGGAAAATAACTGGTGGCGGTGTTTTTTTTAAAATAGAGTAGTCCAGTTCTATGGGAGGCTATTCTAGAAGTGCACAAAGGAGGACCTGACCACTTAAAGGTGTTAGAAGCCAAGATTTAGACTTCTACCTTCAAAGCCCCCTATCAAACTACAAAACAGTCTATACTATTGCTCAGACTATCAAACATCTCCTCTCTGAATAATTCAGGTTGCAGAAATGGTCGGAGTCAGCCTTTGCTGTAAACTTGCAAGATTTCCATTGATATCTTGCTGCAAATGGGAGCAGAGTTCAAACTCTTCGAAGCAACAACCAAAAAACCTCACAAAGAACAGTCCTCTGACCAAAACTGTTGCTTTTCTACATGTATATTGTGAAAAATACTTCAGAAAGAGTAGCAGCAGTAAATGTGACATCTAATAAGGTAACTCTTCCTGTCAGGTAAACAGTTAAAAAAATTAATGCTGTTCAACATGTTGAATATCTTCCTTGCCAGAGGAAAATTTCTCTGCTTTAAGGCATCTGATGATGCCTGCTCTCCTTTCCTGTCTGACACCTGCTCTGATATTCCAATACCTTGCACTTTAAGTCTGTGACAAAATTTTTGACAAAAGCAAAGTCATCCTTTAAAGAAATTCACTCCTTCCATCAGGAATAAAACCTAGCATCCACAGGTGTGTCTATAGTGGATTTTCACTATCACAGACTAAGAAAAATGCCCTTAAATGGAATTCTGACTTGGAGGTTTGAGTTTAAAAGCAGGCTTATCCCTCTGCAACAAAAAATGGACATCCACAAATACATGGAATTGAAACAATTAATGTACCGCAATGTTTGTTGCATTTTACTTTCAGATAAGCTACTTACAGTGCTAGAATAAAAAGGAGAATATAGGTTGAAGTCCCCTGAAAACATCAATGACAAGGATAAACAACAGCTCAGCTGATGGTGATGAAAAGGACATGTAAAAACTCAGAATAAACTAAACCAAATATTTTCACTGGAGCAATGTCATTTTCTTTTTTCTTGACATCTTACCAGAAATCAGTCCAAATAGCAACTCAAACTCTGTTTTTATTTGAGTGCTTTTTAATGATAAGGAGCAAGTGATAAAACAATGTTATATTAAAGATGTTCATATTCATTCACGTTGGGTCACAGCCAAACTCAGCTCCACATTTGGACTCCAAACATGCCAAAGTTTAGACATAGTGTTTTTTCTATTCATTCTAATTTTAATACAATTATTTCTAAGTTCTATTCCACTTCTGGCTTCTGCTGGGAACTGGAAGAAGAAATCCCAAATTAGGCATATGCTGTACCATCCATTTATACACTTAAACAGGAAGGGAAAATACTAAACTCCGCAATGTGCAACAAGACTGTGAGTCAGAACTGCAACTGGAACCTGAATTTTGTACTTCCGGACCTTTAGCTATTTTAAACATGCAGTCTTAACACTGAGTTGGCATGAGATTTTGCATTTCTAATATAAAACAAGAACTCAGTACTCAAATGCAACTCTATCTTCAGGAGCTGTGTAAGGAAGCAAAAGCTTTCCTGTAGTCTTGCTACTACTGCCTGCCCAGATTTGTTTTCTGTGCAGCTAAGTAAGAGATCTCTGACCAGCAGAGTATCTGTGCATTGCAAAATGGCGAAAGCAGGTGAGAAGGTAAGGAAATTAGGCTTCAGGCTTTTCTTCTAATTTAATAGATACTTCCATGAAAGTCTGGCTCTCTCACCTTTCCTTTTCCCACCCTCCCACCTTTTCTTTGCTTTTGGACAGAGAACCAAAAAGGCCCTCTTTTCCCCAGGAACTCTGCATTAGCCTCATCATGAAGTAAAAACCACCTTTCACACAGGGCTAGGGCATTAAGCTAGGGCTTTTGGGCTTTCTCCCTTGGCCCTGCCAGAGCTCTGCTGCAGTAGCATCACAGCCATGCCCATGCCTGGCCACATACCCCACTGATCCGGACCCTGACACTGCCCTGCAGACTTGATTTCCCAGGGTGACCTTGAACGTGCCTTGCTACTAGAGACTTGCCTGGCAAACTCTGCACTGTGCCTGACCCCAGTTACTGTCCTGACCCTGTCCTGGCCGTGACTCGCGGGCAGATTCCTCAGCTTGACCCGCAGACCTGCCTCGTCTCTGTACTCATGCACCAGACCAGGCTCTTGCCTGACCTCGACTGCCATCGCTCGGCCTCTCAGCTCGCATCACCCCAGCGTTGCAGGGCTGCACCCTTGCTGGTAAGGATCCCTGCATCTACCAGCCTTGTCACCGTGTCTCCCCTGCCCCTGCTGCTCCCTGCCCCTGCTTGTGGGCTTGCACAGCAGCCCTACAGCTTTCCACCAGAGCTCTGACCCCAGCTATTCCCACACAACGTGCAAGGTCTAGCAGGATCTTGCTGGAACAGCGACGTGGGCTCAAGACCCATTACTATTTTCCCAGGGATTCACTTTCTCTCCAAATAACGAGAAAGGAGGAAGAATGGAGCTGTTGCAAACAAGGCTGTCAAATCCTCTATTCACCTAAATTACCACTGCACTGAGATCTAGAGCTGAAAATCTCTCCACTGCTGTCTAGAATAGTGCATCTTAACATCTCTTCTGCTATTGCTTAATAGGTTCCTGTAATGAGCAAGTGCCTCAGAGAGCAAACTACAAGCATGAATGATAAAAACACATTCAGCAACATCTCATACTACTTCCCTCTCCCTGTTGGCATTAAGACAACCGTATGATGTCTTTTAAGGACAAAAAAAAACCCCACAACCCATCAAAACCCACAAAAAAACAACCAAGTACTTTATTTTCACATCTCATTTGCGTAACAGATGAATAGTTTTTAAACAAGATCACACCAGTAGCCCATTACCATCTATTTTAAGACACTGGGAGGATACACCCTACAAAACAAAAGAGGAAAACCCCTCGCTTTTCAAAGATACGTTTCTCACGAGGCCTCTACCTACACTAGACTAGGGTAAAAGAGGCATGAACAAAGAGTCAGGAGGTCAAAGCAACCAAGTACCCCATGACATGCAGCAGACACTCACCTCTGTTTGCCGAGATCCTTTACATCCACCAGAATGGTGTGTAGCTGACAAGGACTGGCAAGAGGCGAGAATGATCTGACAACTTGATATCTAGGACCTGCCTTCTGAGATATCTGTTGGCATACTGAAACATGGCTTAATGGCAAGGAGCTGGCAGTGTTCGTGGTGCTACACAAGCTGTACAAAAATATAAACAAACTGATACGAGTCAGCATAAAAGCTCTGCTGACTCATATTGGCTGAAAATTGGCCCCAAAGATTTTGTTACCTAGATGACGAAAGGGAAGCTAATTCTTCTGGTACCATAGGAATTGGCAAGATTGAGCTGTTTTCGAAGTCTGTTCTTGATCAACATTGTCAATTTTTGGTTTATAAATTCTTTGGGCCCCTCCATAATGAGCTGATTTATGTCTGTCTTAACCCTTACTTTTTTCTGATGAATTATTCAGGCTTGCTAAACAAAATAAGACATTAGATGCTCTAAGCAGGTACAAACAGCCCCATGGTTAAAGCAGTATCAGCATCAGTCTGTATCAGACTTCTCAGTATATTTTCAGACACATATAGCTGACAAGATGCCTGTTTAAACCCAGTTTGCAGTTGGAACATGTAGAGATGTGATCCTAGAGCTCTGAAGTGCTCTGACAGCATGGTGATAACCCAGGTTGCCCCTGGGACAGGGGTTTCTGCTCGTTGGTTCTGCTGCAATGGAGAAAGAGGGAGCTGGTTTCCTCTAACTGCCTATACCTACAGCTATCGATACCACAATGACTCCTCAAGTCAATCTCTCTGGGATGCCTACCCCACAGAACAGGCTGTCAGAACAAAGAGATGTGCCTGCAACTATTCTTTCTCCCTTCTTTAACACTGACCAACACAGGAACTGATTCTGAGCGTACAACAGCACTAAAATTCAGCCAGGTAAACAGCATACTCTTCAACTTCTGCATCGCATCAGAGAGGAGCAAAAGGCAGAGGGAGACAGGACGGACCAAATCTTGGCTTTATAAAATATTCTTAAAGTCCATAGTACATCCTGTCTTGAAAGACTCACCATTCGCTCTTCCACAAAGTAAATCATGTGACTGACTTTCAGGGAGTTATGCCTTGAACTAGAACAGCCTTCCCTGAACTTCCATGAGTTCACAGAAAACAAACATCTGCAGACAGCAATAGAAAAGACTGGGCTGGTTCATCCCTAATCCTTGTCTGACCTAAACGCATGCCTTTGTAAGGCATCACTGCTGGCTTCAAAGAACAGCAAAGAATCCAGCAACGAGTCCAAAACTCACATCATCCTTCGGAGGGGCACAGGCTAGCTGAGAGTCCTGTGGGATCTGCATGAGAGTTTTGGAAGGAAATTCCCAATTTCGGCCAGAAAGAGCATACTCCCTCTATCCTGGACAAAGAATGGGAAAAAAAATATTTCTAAATGAGTCCCCTCTCAGTCCCTTGCATGCTCATTTCTGTGGGATAAAACAATTACACCCTTGATATTTAGGTCAGCAAGCCATTTCCTCCCTCTTTCAGTTGAGACAATGCATTATAAGTATTATAGCAATCTCCTCATGAGGTTACGGAAAAAACTACAAAATTCAGTACTCGGAACAAAAATATAGGACAAGACTAGAAATAAAATCATTTGTGGGTCTAAGTGGAAAATGAGAAGTTTTTATCCTTCAAGTCCAGCAATATATCTATCTGCTTATTGTATTTATACAAACAAAACTACAAAAAGAAAATTGAGAGGCTATCAGAGTAGCACAGTAGCTGCTGGAAAACTGTTCCAAGCAGCGCAGAATCTTTGCTATAGTGTTTACACCTTAGAAAAGCAGCTTCACTATGGAGAAGGACATGAACAATACGCTTGCAGGACACAGGAGAGACCTCAGTCCTTAGCCTGCTGGGGAAGGTCTGTGCTAATTACACGGGCAAAGGGAGGCACAGCTATCTTAATCTTCATGGGGAAGGAGAAATTGGGTATGGCCAATACATGCCTCACCGAAGCAATTAAAACAAAAAGTTGTCTGGAGCATCAGCTCATCTTCCAGGCTGCTCTTGTAATCCCCCAGGAAACCTAGAGCAACCTTGAGGCCCCTTTACATGATACCCCTCAGCTGTGGGATTGCAACAGGTTAGTTTTCACTCCCTTATGTCTGTGACACGCAGCAGACAACTACACCTATAAAATGAGAGAGGTTCAATGTATCGCTCACCCAGGGTAGTGCTGATACTTCCTGTTCAGACAGGGTGTTTTACTCAGACCCCACACCACACTACATGAATATTCCGTGCAAAACCCTGTTACATGCCTCTGTAAGGGAAAATTCCTTTTATTGCACTAAACTGTACAGGCTTGAATGAAGTAGAGCCCAGTTATAAATAATTCACCCAAATAATGAAGCAATCTTAATACCTGGGTAGAATGCTTCATGTGCAGTTCTTTCGTGAAAAACGGTCTCTTTTTTTTCTTTGCAAGTCAGAGACTTTTTTTTTTAAAAAACCAATACCATATTTTCTGTCAAAATACCCACATAAAATTATTGACAGCCAAGTTCTTTTCCTAACCAACCTAAATGCTAAGTGTTTTGAAGGAGTTTGTGCACATAAACACAATCTTTGGCTGACTGTCCTAAAAACCTTTGAAGAACCTGTTTGCTCTCCAGCTCATCCACTTGAGGAATGGGTGGGCAGCTCAGCAATGTACCCATTGCTTCCTCTCTCCACCTCCCCACCACTGGGACACACAGCAAGGCCTTAGTTACATGCTGCGCTGGACAAAGTCACAGGAAATTCAAGCGTAACTGGAATGCCTCCATCCTGCTTTTTGCCACCACCAGACAGCAAAACTTGCCCCCAATATACTACAATTTGGGTTCTGTCCCACCAAAGTTCATAGACTCCAACCCTTGCGACACCCCAAAGAAACAAGATAAGCATTTTATTGAATTGAGACCCATTTTGGCCTTCACACACTGCTCCAGCAACAGAGCAGCAGCTATAGAGCAGCACAGGGCCTGCACGCATTTGTACCGTGCCACTATCTCTGTCCTTGGCACAGGGGCAATGTCAGGGATGGGGGTGTGATTGAGAAGCATCCTGTGCTCCAGAAACAGAAGCAGCTGGGTAAAGCGTCTGCAAGAGCACCCACGGGGGCTGCCCTAATTTAAACTGGCCCCTGAGCAGCTGAGAAGCTGAGGAATAGAAGCAGAGATGGCCTCAAGCCACTGTTGTACTCTCCTCCTGAAACTGCACCTTCTGAAGCACAGCAGAAAATAACAGCAGATTGTAAGAGAGCCAGGAATGGAGCTGCACAGAACAAAGTGTCTTCACCCAACAAAGTCTCTTTTACCCAGACACTGGAAGACCCCAAAATCGCAGCCCTGCCGTTAAGCTAGCATTGCTTGCTGCGTCACTTAAGTAAGGACAAGGAAGAGGGAAATGGCTCGGCTTCTGATCATGTTCATCCCAGCTCTGGTACTGAATAATGTCATTTCACTTCCACAGCATCGCTTTTGAATTACCCCTAGGAAACCAGGAGCAGTCAGCCCCTCTTAGCATACAGAACCGATCAAAATTTGACTTTTGATCTTGGGATCATCCCAGACAGCCAGAGCAATAACTTTGGGTCTTTCCTAATCAGAGGAAGAGGTTTAAGTGGGTAACAAGCAAAGAATTCCACTGTGTCTTACAAATAATGAACCTTACTCAAGCACAGCGCACTGATAGCAGGACTGCCCATGTCTGATAGATTAGATTGGTTGCATAAATGAAACTGCTCTTCCCTAATGATATATGCTCTCAATGGGAAGAGTTGGGAAAGAGGTAAGAGAGGGAGAGAGAAGGGAGCAAAGGGGAAAGAAAAAAGCAATTCAACATTTGTCCCAGGACACAGTGAACATACAGAAGTTGAAGCAGGATTCCGTGTCCTACACAAGCTGTCAGACAGTCTCCTGGACACTCAGCCCTGCCAGTGAAAGACTTTGGCAAACTGGGAAAGGAGAAAAGCATTCCCTTCTACCACTGCTGACTGCTGTATGTCTGACAGTGGGGCACAAGTTCTAGCTTACCAGAGTTAATTTCTCATTTGGACTCGCTTACTTCATATCTTAGAATTAGGAGGAATGGGATGGCCTCCAGATACAATTCAGGTTTGAGGTCACCGACAGTTCAGAATCTTATTTCAAACCAAACCAAAGTTAGGCTTCTCCTGTAAGTTTAAGAGTGATTCTCTGGAGATTCAGGCCTGTAGGGCCTTCTGTGATTCATGGCATTTCTGGGAAATACTGTGTATTCTTGGGCCTAATTATTGACAGATTTGAGCACACAAACGGATCTCTAGGCTCCAAATAATTTTAAATAGAAATGCCTGGCTTATTGGCCAAATAATCTCAAAAACTGAGTCTGCAGCAGTGGCAGTATGACACTGAAAGCATTTCTCTAACAGCTTCTCTTCCCTTTCATTATCAGTCACCTGGTCTCCTCTTGCCAGCACTGAATACAGATCATTACAAAAGAGAACGAAAACCTAGTGCTGAACTTTCTTAGATGGAAAGCCAGCATCTTCAGACCCCCTGAGCTGGCCAGCACAAGGCACACCAACCACAGGACGAGAGGGCATTAATAAGCTCCCCATTGAAAGAGGAGCTTTCTTGAGCCCACCACACACCATGTGTGCACACTTAGCCTGGGAACAAGAGGGGCCTCATGGCACCCGATCTCCTGGGAATCTCTTAGCAAGTTATTTACAGAGTTTCTCTGCCTCGGGGAAAAAGAGTGAGCACACAGGAACCAGCAGACATGAAACCAGCACTAAAGTGGCTTTTATGCAGCTGGTGTAGTCCTCAGTGAAAGTCACCTTACCCTACATGACCTTATTTCTCTGTACATCCTCCCATCACTACTATGGGGGTAACCCTACTCCCTACCTCACATGGGTGTTGCAAGAGGAAGTGCATCAAAGCTTCCAAGTGCTGTGGTAATCAAGAAAACAAGTCTTAACTACCTTAAAAGACAAGAATTTGTTTTGAAAGCAGAATGGGCTTTGTAGATTTATAACAACAAATACAAAGCAACTAAAATAACAATGCCAATTTTTATGGCTTGAACTGGGGAGGGGGTAACTAGTCATTTTGCAAAGACAAGAAAGGCAAGAAAGCTGTATTTTTAGCCTGATTAATCAAAACTAATGAGCCCCTAAACCCTTAAGTTTCTCTCAATCAGCATACTATCAGCAGTGACACTATACTAGCTTTTCTCCATCAAAGAGCAGCCCAGGGGCCATCTAATGACACTCCAGTGTGAGTGAGTCAGAGTTTCTCCATAAAGTAAAGCTTGCCTAAATTTCAAAACCAGATGGTTGAACTGTGAGACAATCCGTCAGATGGCTCTGAAGTGTTTAATACAATTAAGGATATGCAATCTGGAAATGCCCTGGGCTCAGACAATTTGTCCACAGATTTCTGTAAAGCTTTCAGAAACAAATCTGCAGTCTCCTTCAGACCAACCTTAATGATTTCTTAGCCAACAGCAAGGGAATCAGCTATGAAGCGATGCAAACAGAACCCCTTGCTAATGCCTTCTCCCCCCTGTAATGGGCAAGACAGCAAAGGAACAGAACATCAACTGTTGACAAACATCATGAAAGAGGATCAGTTTCTCAATAGCAAACACTTCGTGTGCATAGTGCTTTCACTCAAGCAACAGAAACATTAATTCTCTCTACACTCCTCTATACCTACTGTGCAGATAGGAAAACTGAGGCGCATTGCTCCATAGCTTGTCTCCATTCAGGAGATGGTGGGAGAACAGTACACACTGGATCTGCCTGCCTTTTCCTCTTTATTCACCCTCTTCTCCCTTTCTTTGCGTTCCATCTGAAGCAGCTCCCAAACCCCTAACAATTTCCCAAGCTCAGGAAGACAACTGGCCTTTGACACTGGGAGAGACAGAGGACTCCCACTGGAGAGGTCAAGCTCACACTTCTCACTTCAAACCAGCAGAGCTGAGCAGAGAGTGACTGTGAACAGACTCACAGCAATACGTGGTCCTAACTACCTTTGTCAGTCATCACACCAAGAGCATCTTGGTACCAGGAACAGGAGTGCTTGGTAGCAACCATCCCACCTGTGACACCTCTCATATATATTTTGTCCACTGTGGAGTGAAGGGAGAGACTTACTGCCTAAAACGTACACCCACAGAGACAGGAGGAGGAAAGGAAATGGATGGAGGAGAGTCAAACTGAGAGGCTGAGCTTTTGTAGCAGAAAGCTAAAAACTAGTAACCGTGAGTGAGTTCAAGATCTCCTGCTTCCAGGTGTGCTTTGTGATCTGTTAAAAGGCAGCAGGGAGATGACCACAACATCATAGTGGGGTAAGTCAAATCCATTCCAGGCAGGGATTTGTCCTCGCAGATCCCCAAACAGAAATACATGAAGAGCTTGAGAGTGCTTACCAATAACTTGAAGTACACTGTACATGAAGCATATTACATGTGTTTCCAAAACAAGCAGTGAAAATCCAGGATATTCAATTTAAAGACATGTAACTCTGTTAGATCTGGAAAACAACAAATAATTGCATGGCTACGACTAACACTTGTGAGTGCCTAGAGTCACGAGCTGTGGATCCATGACTACTTCAAGCCAACACTAGCTGCTGCCAAAAAACAACTCTCCTGCTTCCCATTCCTGTCACTTCTTGCCATTCACACCCGCAACTGGGAACTGCATTGAGCTGTATTGGTTTATGAATGCTTGTACCGGATTGGAGAAGCAGAGGTGGGAGTGAAAGGCTGGAAGTGACTGTGGCATTGTCATCCCAAATTAAATTCATCTGCCTTTAAAAGACACGGGACTTCTCTTCCTACCCCTGACACTGAACTTGAGGCCCACAGGTCTGACTTTTCCTGCCAGAATGGTGCATGCCACGCTGCTTCTGCCAAGCCCCATGGCCTCCTCTCTAGGCTGAGCTTCACAACACTTAACATTTCCTTTTGACCCTGCAACTCATGAAAGAGGCTGTTGTGCGGCCACATAAGTACCATACTTACCACTGCACAACAACCAGAGGGGGAAAAAAAACATGTGGTTGCACAGTTGGGAATTGTATGGAGAGCTGTATTTGTGGCACATGCTCAGGTGGGCAAACGAAGGCCTTACAGATTAGCTTCACCTCCCGCACCACCAAACTCCTGGGTGTTTGCTTTCATGCATTTCTTTTCTGCTTCAGGTTTTCCTTTGTGATATAACTATGTATGCACGGAATATCCTCTTCCATTGTGCAAGATTCCTGATGTAGCTGTTCCTGGTTAAATGGCTGTGCACTACGTTTGACAGCATACCTAGAAGCACGTGAAAACCTCCTACTACGTGTTTTGTTATGTATAATAGATGGAAATTGTGCCTGTAAGAATAGAGGGGAGAATCTGATGCTAGAGTACAATGAAAGAGCAAACAGGCTGTAGAAGGTATTTCAGGGTGGAAGACCCCACGTAACGCCCCAGAAGGACAAAACTCAGTTCAGTATGTATATCTTTAACAAAATAGGATCGCAAAGCCTGAAAATGCTAGTCAAAGGTAACTTACAGCCTTTAAAACCAATGGTTTGTGGCAGATCAAAACTCAAAAGATCACATGCATTACTACCTTAAATATGTTTTATATCTCTCTCAGAATGCTGGGAGGATACTGCACAACTTTCAGTGTTTGGGGTGTTAGGCTTGCTGCTGAATGTAGGGCAAGTGCACAGGGATGTAACAGGAGGACTTATGGGGAGGCTGCAGGCCTCCTTGCATTACGCTGCACAAGCCCACATCAATCAGTCACGAGTTGGAAATCTCACCCTCTCAAAACGAGTTACAAGCTGTCTCATTCAAAGACTGGATATAGTATGAGCTCCCTTCCAGTTCCTACGCCACTAATTCACCATAACACTTTGCTCAAGCTGGCAGATGCAACAGACACAAGAACTGCAGGAGCCATACCAACTGAACTGTTCCCACCAGAAGATATTCCCATGTTTCTCCTTGAATCATTGTTGTACTAGGCTGGTGGGTTTATGGGGATGAGAAGTGACCTGCTATGACCTTATACATGAGGAAGTGACTCCATTCTTTAGAGCTGTCAAGCAGTGTTAAATTTATAGAGCTTTCATACAGATTAGTTGCAAATGAGTTCAATAGATAGTGGAACTTTCTTTAGTGTTACAAAGGGAGTTACAGAAAGCTTGGCAGAGCTTGAAATAAACTCTCCAATTTCTCCAATATACACTTGTAATCTGCTCACACATTGCTCACAAGTTCCCTGTGCTCCACATTCTCACCTCTCAAGATCTCATCCTGCATGTAACATCTGCCAAAAAAAACTACATACAGGTTCAGGTCCACTCTCAACCCACCAAGCTCCCTCTCTCCCCAAGCTCATGAAAAACATCTTCCCTAGGCAGCTGCTTCAAAGAAATTCTTGTCTACAAATGCTTTGATTAAAAAGCCTGTATTACCAGAAGGATGTATCTATTAGGTAGCGTAGCTGGTAACCAGGGTCCCCTGGTACACTTCCATAATGTTTTCTTACTGCTATTATTCAGCAGAACTACTGATGAAAGTCAGTGGGATGATGAAGATAAATACTAAAAGGCAAATAAAGGCCTCATGCATGGTGCCATGGTCTGTCTTTCAAAGACAGATAGCATCCCGCAAAATGCTGAGCTTCATACTGTATGTGACCCAGTGGATTAGTGACACTATACATTATCAGCTGCCCAGCCCTGGCTGAGGTGTCAGAGAAAGGCAGGTGGGATTATACAGGGGGAAGACTTATTTGGCCCCTGTGAATAGGATGGAGGTCAGCAAATCACTTCATCCAGCTCTAAATCTGCAATGTGTGACATTTTGGCTGACAAAGACATCTCCCTTATTTTCTTTTTGATAGTAAGTTGGGACAAATTATTGTATGCGCAGTTTTATATATTCCAACTCTGACAGTTTCAGATGATATCCCTTCCTGCACAACCAAGACATTTTCAGCCTCTGTGTGTAATTCAAATCTCATAATTTCATTGGACAACTGCAGATTAGAGGTCTGAAAAGGTCTTGCTTTCTTCCCCCTGCTTCTGAGGTGAAAATGAAAACCAGAGGGGAGCACTTGATGAAGATTTTGCTGATGGGATTGCCTACAGTTTTCTCTGTTGGTACTGATCACAGCTTATAAATTCAGACATAAAGAATCCTTTTTATTAAATAGCATCCCACAAGCCAAATGTTTTTTCCATCCGGCAGCAGCTATGAGAGACAGCAAGGGTGTTAAACATAAGCAGTCTAGTTTGAAATGTAAGCACCTCAAAAGACTGTCCAGATCCTGAAAATTACACAGCTCAAATTGACATTTAAAATCATTAGCTTAGATTGTCAGAGGCTCATATTGTCATCTATCATAGATTAGAACAGCATAGTATAAGGTAGGATCTGGGCTTCACAGCATAAACATGGTACACAACTTGCTCCGACTTGCTCCTAGAAGAAAGAAACTTTATGTCCTTCACTTCTACTCTGACCTGCTATGCAATTTACGTAAATCGCTCATCCTCCACAAAGTACATCCATTGGATGTACCATAGCTCTGTCTCTAATACAGGGACTAGTTGAACTCATGATCAGCCAGAAGAGCTTTGCAAAGCTGAACCTGTTATGTTAATTAAGAGATTCCACATGTACAACATAGCACAATTCATGCTGCCAAGAGTACAAAGTGCCTTCACCTGTGCCTGTCACAGGAGCACCCAGAATCGAGGGTACACCCACAGGGACCCGCAAGGCAGCCTCTGTCAGATAAGGTGATCATCTAAAGTCTGACAGCTACATCCAAGAAGAAGCTTCCTCAAGGATAAAGCATTGTGGCCTTCCACTGGTGAGGACTGATACCGCGAATATGGGACTCCTGGCACCAGGCAGTGCCCACCAGCACGAGTAAAACTGACAATACAGCATCCAAAACAGATGGGAGGTGGACATACACTCTCGCAAACACTGTTCCAGCTTCTGAGGCTGTATTTGGGTAATATGTACCAGACCAGCATCTACACTTCATTCCAGCTTGGGTCACAACACACTGATAGAAAAAGAAAGATTATCAGTATCATTGATGCTCTTTTTCCAAGCAACGGTTGAAGAGAATGTGAGCTTCAAGCTTCCTTCTGTTGCAGCACAGGAGAAATGCTAAAATGGGAACTGAGAGAATAAGCCTGGAGAAGGCATTTAAGGGAATAACCCTAGGTCAGAGGGATGAGATAAAGGTTTTCAGGCTCTGCCAATTCATCTAAACAATGCTGTTGTCAGGGGCCAAGGGCTTTGGGATTTTCATCTACACAATCTTCAAATTTATTAGACTGGCGAGTTTTCAGGTTTTTTTTTTCCTCTTGGCAAAGGTGTATTTGTAAAAGGAGAAGTATTACAGCTAAGTTAGAAAAAGCGGTCCCTCCCTACTTCCCCCAAATACACAACAAAGGACACTACACGCACGCTGAAGAGGTCAATAGCTGGTGTTATCAATATTTTCTAACCTGTCCCCCAGCAGGTCAGGTGGAAAGGGCCACCCTGGGGTTTCTTCAGTTGAAGTTTCATTGATCAGCTCTTGCTTGAACCAAATTATTTCTGTAAGAGCTTCTGTAAACAAACTAATTAACAACCCCCTACTAGACTGTATTTAGTTTACACATTTAGTGGTGGCATCTGCACCAGCTAAATCAGACTGGAGCAATCACGCCTACCTCTGGCACAGTATCTAGCGGAGAATGCATATTAGACTCCTTCAGAGTTTTTTCTCCTATCCCTCAAACCCAGTGACCCTCTTTGACAAAGATCTATAGAACTAGCAGTCTAAAGGGGGTCATTGCAGAGCAAGCAAGCGTAAAATGAAAATGGAAGAGGTAACTGGAGATTAGCTTAAACTTAGATTCATGTCATACAATTATCACTGTAATTTCAGGAGTTCAGAGGAGACAGCAATGTGCTATTACTTCTCACTAAGCACGTCAGAGTGATTTAGAACAAGTGACCATTGGTTCAGCTAGAAACAACAACTCAGTCTTGAAATTACCTTGACTTGCTGCTTTAAACATGAGCTGCAATGATCCACCTTCTAGTCTGCAGTTCTCATGAGGAAAGACAGTAAGATCTGAGATTTTCAGCAAGATATTTGTAAAAGCATCCCTTTGCTAGGACTGCTGAGGAAAAAAAAAAAGGAGAAATGAACACCGAAGAACAGAAAGTCTCTTTGCATTGATTTATTCTCCAGTTCACATTCTTCGGCACTGAATTATCCATCTTCCATATAAAATGATGTATTTATTACTGTCAATTTTCCAGACATCCCACAATATATACCAAGAAGTCTCCTTAGAGAGAACTGTCAGCCCAAGGACATGTCTAAGGGGACAGGTACAAGCAAACCCACACTTCTTTGCCTTTCCTTCTCAACTTAGTGCACTAAGAACAATGTGGCTTTCTCCACTCTTGCTTCGTAGACATGTTTCAAGGACTCCAAATGTTAAACATGTATGTGGGGCACAAGAATGGTTCTGGACTGACCATGTGCACTGCACACTAATGCAAAAGTATCTGGTGGACTGGAGATTAAACTACTGCTTCTGCATTACTGTTGCTGCTTTTCCTATCTCCAGAGGACTTTGAAAGTGTGTATATTTATTCTGGGAAGGATCCAAACAAGCTTCATTCACTTGTCCTATAAAACCACAATAGCTGAGTCAGTCTTTAAAAACATTTATCTTTTTAGTGTTGTTTCCTTCATATAGTACTTACTTATTTAGCATAAATAGGAATGGATCGATTTTTATTTACTTGAAGATATGACCAATTTTTTTCCAGAACTGTTTGAAAGAGAAGTTTCCCAATCGTAATCTCTTGTACCATGTTAACGGGCACTAGCGCCTTCATCCTTGAAGCAATTCTGCTTCAACTGTAGAGCTAAATTAAAAGATAATTAATTTTTTTTTTTTTTTACAAGAAAACAACAGTCCACCACTGGCCAGATTTATCACACTGCCAGAATTGCTTCCACCAGAAGAACAGCCAATTAAGCAAAAGGTAAGTGTAACTTTCAGTAAGTTTTTGCCAAGGGTTGCACTGCTGCAAAGGTCATCAGAGCTGGGTCTGCTGTTGGTAAGATGCCTCATCCTTTCTTTTTGCAATTTTTCTGGAACACCAATACAGAGCTTTTCCACCATGCAGAGGAAAGGCTAGCAGGAAAACAAGAACGCCTCAGAAACACACCCACAACACAATCCCACAATCCAGTAATGTCTTAACTGGAAGACTAAGAACATTTCATAGATAAGCTGCTGAATTATTCACTACTTTGTAAGGTGAGATGCGTTTGATAGCTGAGAAAATATAAAGCCACTGTAAGACCTAACAAATACCAGGCAAAGGATATTCCATGTAATCTATATTTGAATTGTCCTGCTGATAAGGAATGTGGTCTTAACACACTGGATTTAATGTTCTGGGTCACAGCGGATGACCCAGTTCTGTTTCACAGGCTGTATTTCAGTGAACGGAGTGACTCCCTGTTCCTCTCCTCATTCTCAGTGGGAATGACTGTGGAGACTAAGAAAAGAAAAACAACCAGTAAAACAACAAATGAGGCTTCCTGAAGAGCAGCAAGACATTACACCTTGCAAATGAAGGCGCAGAAAAGGACTATGGGCTGGTACAACCCAGGCACTTCAAGCACACTTCTGAATACCATTGAAAGTGACACCACTTAAATATCTTGCTGATCTGAGATCTAAACAGGCTCAGATTCAAATATACAAACTCCTCATAGAATCACAGAATAATTTGGGTTGGAAGGGACCTTTAAAGGTCATCTAGTCCACACACACCCCCCCAACGAGCAGTGACATCTTCAACTAGATCAGTATGCTCATCACCTCCTTTCAATCCCACTGGAAAAGTAAGTCCTGTATTTACCAATATAACTCCTAGACTGATTTGATTATCCTTTATTTGGCAGAATTGCCTCTGCATCCTGACCCTGATCACTTCCTGCTTCTCATTACACAGAAATACCAACCCCATCTTTCCACAGGAGTCGAATCAGTTCCGCTCCACATTGCAGAAATTGTGGGCTTGAGAAATCCACTGCCCTTCAACCAGTCCTGGCTGGAGGTTGCAAAGGAGTCACCTCTAAATTTACTCACATAATAGCAAAGTAAATCAGGACGAGAATTTCCCAACTCACTAAAAGCATTCCTACATCAGTTACCTAAGTGAATTAAAATGCTTAAGATATCTTCTCTACCCTATGGTAGATTGAGGCATCCTTCAATTAAATTTTAGTTAGGAGAAAAATTAATAGGTGTGTATAAGCTTTGAATGAGATCTGTCATGTATGAAGAAGAGCTGCTGATATTTATGCCCTAGAGAGAGGCTCACTTGGAGTTTGATTACAATAGTCTCATGTTCTGATTTGTGAATTACACTCAAGAACAATTTACCCCCTCACACAGATGTGATCTAACCTCATCAGTCCCGTTTGACATTCTCAGTGGTGCTTTTAAAGCTTTTGGGCACATTTGATCATGGAGTCAGCTTGACAGTTTTACTTGAGGGGATTTGTCAAAGCTATTAGAGTGCAGATTGGATGCCAGTGTCTGAAGGATGTGGTATCACCTGCGTTAGCCTTCATTAGCTAGCCAGGACCTCAGTGGTAGATAGATCTGCAGTATTACAGAGTGAGCTAACTTAAAAGAGACAAGCCTCAAACCAAAAGCTTAACACAAAGCTTAATCCAAATCCTCAAGACACAAAACATTTTCATTCATTTTCTTCCCATTCATTTTCAGCTCTGCATGATGCTTTATATTTGAGAAAGCCAAAGAAAACAGTACCCTGAGGAAAGCTGTTCTCTCAGTATTTCCAACCCAATCGAAAGCACGAAAAATGGCAAAGGAGACACAAGCCCACTCACAAAGCCGAACTGGGGGTCCAAGCTTACTCAAAAGAAGAGAGGTTCAAGGGTCTGCAGACAGTTTGGTCCTTTGGAAGAAAAGCAGGGACTTGGAAACAGCCAATTACTCACCACTTTGAAAACCTGACAATACTTCGTCAGCAAAAGCTTACTCTGAAACAGTAGCACCTGCCTAAAAACTGAAGGTGAGATTTTCCATGCTCAGAGGACAGGCCTATGGAAACAGTGTCAGAAGAGGAGCTGATCACTCAAAAGCTGGCCTTCAAATCTTTCCAAAATGTGGTTCAGGAAAGCTTTACAGCAGCAACTTTGGGAGGAGGGGCTTCTACAGTTACTAGCATAAGGCTGGGAGCAGAATCGCAGCTTCCCAGCATTCAGGACCAGTCACTTCTCAGATTCTTTTCTGGCTCATTTCTAACGGAAACCAGATCTGAGGAAAGGATACTTGGCTGGTTTACTATCCTAAAACAAAGCCGGTTTTAGGTTTTATGCAGTGAGGCTGCAGCATACCTATGTTCTAGTCGCTATTTTTGTTCACCTCATAAGCTATAGATACTCATAACTTGGTCAGAGTGTAGGACCCTCAGCAGTTTGGCAGTGGAAGACAACAAAACCAGAGTACACAGAACTACAGCCGCCAGTGCAACCTGCATTCGAAACCTCGACCAGCAATGGGAACCAAGGGACTGGACTGCAGAGCGCTTCAATACGACACAAAAATTCACAAGTGGGAAAGTATACAGAAACCTTCCATCCAATGTTTTTTTCATTTCAGTTTGTTCTGTGGCATATGTTGGTCCAGTCCAGTAACTGGGAAAATGAACGTATTGTCCCAGGAGAGAAAAGCAGAGCTGCTGAGCAACACATTTCATCCACAGAACAACTGGTAGGCTGGTATGTAGACAGAACCATGCAAGTCCATCCAGCTTAACCCTAAAAACAGAGAAAGGAATCTGTAAATTCCCATTCTCACTTGGTGTCCAGAGGCCACCCACCCTACCTGGGGGGCTAAAACACCTGGTCCCAGTCACTCCTCCAGAGCATGTTCCTGTTTCAGCAGAAATGTCCCCGACCGCCCATCCCAGGGTGGTGAGGACAGGTCTCCGAACGCCTGGAGCTTGGAGCATGACTCTCCCCAGGCGCATGAGGAAATAGGGGCTGGATATTCTGAACTAACTGCACAGAAGAATAACACACAGCCACTTTTGTGATTCTAACCCACAAACCGTTGGCCTCTAGCACCAAACATATGGCAAAATCAGAAACAGAGCTGGGAACAAAACTGTATTTTCAGTGCATTTACTTTCCTCAGAGGGGGACGGGAAAAAAAAAACATCACCTAGCTCCAGTTATCATGTCCAGCACTTAAGCAACAGTTGGCTTTTCACAGTTTATGTATTACTTATTATACATGCATCTTTCCTCCATCCTCCTTAAGAAAGCTCCAGAAGAAAGAACAATTTATTCCTCGATTAGCATAGAGACTATCTGCCTTTGGGACTCAGATGTGTTTCACAGGAAAGGGAATGTGAGCACTTGAGGAAGGTGCCTGATAGCTGTGACAGGTCTTTTATTTTGCCTTTCCCAGTAATTGAAACCCAGAGCAGACCCACACATTTGTGTCACATTTGGGTAGCTGCATCCTCAGTTGAGCCAAATATTCAAACCCTTGCAAACAGGCCATGGCTGAGGCAACAGCCTCCCATCTACAGCACCGCTGACCATGCTGGGACACATTCCCACCCATTTCCCTACCTCCCACTGAGTTGCAAAAGGAACTCAGTACCCATAGCTTACAGCTTCTTAGAAGGAACCATCACAAAAGGCTTATTTAAAACAAGGATTCCTATGTCTATTAAGCAGCTTTCTTCCCTGTGTCTAAAAATAACAACAGAAAAATGAACCTGTTCATATTTTTTTTCAGAGGCAGGGAGTTTTGAGCCATCCTGTTGCTACATTTTTATTCCATTACAGCCCACTTGAAATCTTCCAAGTCTGTTTTTCTGCAGATAAGCATAAGATTTTGCATTTATAGACCACGCTACAAACACACACATCTGCCATCCCTTTGGGAGGGTGCTGGACAGCTATGGAAACAGGGCACGAGGTTAAGTAGCAGAGTCCGTATCAGAGTAAGGATGGGGACTCCCATTGATCTCCTGGTTCCTCTGTCTCACATTCATTCCTGAATTGTCTGTTTTCTGAAGAATTTTAAAAGCTTTCTTGGAAAATGTGATCAATACATTTTTAGCTTGGTTTTCCTTGGAAAATGGTTCATGGAACCACACTGGTTGCTAAGCCCACTTCCAAGTAACTTTCAAATCTGCTAACTACTTTCAGCCAAATTTGAGAGGATTAATGGCCTCAAAGATGGTCCTACATTCCTGCACTTTTTGGAAACCAACAACTGAGCAGATGCCTTCAGGTTAGTGTCTCCAGAGAGGGAGAACGCAGCTGCTCTACACTCAGTTTGGCAGCACAAACACACAGACACATGTGTATACGTACATAGACACAACCATACGTGTTTAGTGACAAACCAACCAGCACATGCACAGCTATGGGCCAGCTGTTTCCTGCCTTGTGGACTTCTACAGGGGACACGGGAGGACAAGAAGCTGGGCGATAGCAGCACACAGCACAACACGCTGTCTCTTTTGGGCAGCTGGCATAGCTGACCTGCAGACCAGGGCTGAGGGGCACCGTGCAGCCATGCTTTGTCTGCAGGGAGCTCTCACTGGTCAGAGCACAGCAAGGTATGTGGTACAGTACCCTGTACACTTTGATACTCCTACACTCTGATCTCCTCTATAACACGGCCTGCCCATGTCACACACAGATTCCTACATCTACAGTAAGTATTCATACATATTAAAGACCAGAATGTGCCTTCCTTACTGAGTGCATTAAAGTTACCCTGTACAAGTGATACTCTTTGTGAGGTAAAGTGAGATGGTACTCCATGGGCTTGCTTGATTTGCCATATTTCCCTAGTTTTATGTTACCAAATTCCATCTGTAAGTTCCTTTGTGAAAATCAAGAGCAGAATCTGCTGCCAACAAAAGGAAAAACAATTTCTAATTTGGCTCCTATGCCTGACCCTTCTGCCGAGACATGCATGCATCTTCATATACAGTCCAGCTTAATATACGGTAGTTTGACATCTCAGTGTCTTCACCCACCTGCCGGAAGACATCGATCCCTGTGGTGGCTCCAGGAAGGGAAGCCCCCTCGTGCTCTCCCAGCGAGGTGAAGCACTGGGTGATCTCTCTCTGTCCCTCCCCAGCTGGGCTCCAGGAGCGTCTCCTTGTCTTCAAGGCAAAGGCCAGGCATGGTCAAGTCCTTTTCTGCACTCTGAAGAACACCAAGTCCTTCAGCTAAGACTCAGGCATCCTAAATGCTTTTGACGAGGAGATCTTTTTGACAGTAACATAAATAGACACAACGGTTTTAATCCAGAGCAGGAAAAAAGAAATATTCTAGCTCTTTCTCAAACCACGTAATTGTCATGAAAACATCTTTCACTTGCAGCTAGGTTAGCTTGGAGCAGGTAACATCCTGATTTTTCAAAGATGCTAAGGATCACCAGTTACCTTATTATCACAATCAGAAGCACTTTATTATAGCGTATAGCTTCAAATCTGATCTTGAACTAAGGAATAACTCTGAAGCAAACAAAATTAGATTAGTCCTTTCTTGTTTCAGGAAGAAAATCATAAAGCATTTGAAGAAAACATCTCTTCTGCTTGGATCCCCCACATTAAGAAAAGTGCACATAAGATGCACGTTAGCTGCAAGAAAAAAAAAAGTAACTGTACCATGTTCCACAACAGGAGAGCACAATGAGGCAGACAGAACCATTACTCTCAAGTACAACTTGAGAATAGTGATGGCTTCTCCATGGCAAAGTACTGATGCTCAAATATGAGCACCACAACAGCCATTACATGAGCTGGCCTATGAGCAAATAGAGATGCATGGAATATGACTGTCTTTACATTTCCCTTGTGTGCTATGTCACCTTTCTGAAGAAAAAAAAAGAGAACTGAATTTTCACAGACACATCAGTCCCTGACTCCCCTTCAGAGCTGCATAAAATGCTGTTAAAAAGGCAAGAATTTTTTATTTTTTTTTTTTTTTGCATGTGACAATGGATGTTTGTCCAAAAGAAGAGACTACCAAATAATTTCGAAAGGTCATTGTATCTGTTGCATGTTTGAACTTCTTTCCTATGGAAAGCAGAGTATCAGAGAAGGGGAAGGATGCACACCAGTATCCCATGCTAGGATGGAGTAGCGATACAAGCAGTGCAACAAGTTCAAACCTGGAAACAGCCTTCACAGCACCTTATTCAGCCTCTGTTACACAAGGTAACTGTTAGTGGAAAAATCATAGGAGGTTAATTTTGTTGATTTTTATCTAGTTCTAGTTCGTATTTTGTACCCAATGTTTCGAGGACAACTGGATCATTCCCATGAAATTTGAAGAAAATGGTTTTTAAAAGGATTGATTGGGTCAAAACTACAAAACAACACAACATTTCCTCGGGCACCTCTCAATCAAACAGGACTGAAAGCTTCACATGCAGAAGAGAAGGCAGGCCTCAATCACATGTTGAGATCCTTCAATGCCTAAAATACCCCAAGGAACAGCTCCAACAGCCACCCAAACGCAGCAGGAAGTGTTCCCCTGCTTTCAGTAACATTTTACTCAAAAAAGCCCTTGCATTTGTACAAGACAAAGCAATCCATCGGCACTTGTCAATTAAAATGAATACATTAAACTCAGACACCTTTAGGTTACTACAGAGTTTCTTTAAGAAACAAGATCAACCGTACTGAACCCATCTAACAATTAAACCCCCCAGGACATCCCATTTCACAAAACAACTGGAGCTGTGCTGCAAGTCCTTTCTCACAGAGGTTGACAAGGAAAGGCAAGCACGCCAGTTTTGCTGATCTGTACTTCTGCTGAGATAATCCCAGGTGCACTAGGCTGCCCCCAGGACACAGAAAATCAGATGTGAAGAGGACAAAGGTAGACAAGCCACGACAGCCCGTTAGGGGAGACACCACGTCTGCAGAGAAAACTGTTGCTGCTATTTATTTCATACTGCTACAGCCCAAAGCTGGTAGCTGGTTTGTGCAAAGAACTGAATCCTGCAAAACACCAATAAAACTGAATTCAGCAGGGAACTGGATAGCAAGCCAGGCAAAGGAGTTTAGAAACAGTGAGTACAATATTAGAAGAGAATTTCTAGGGATAGTTCATGAACCAGCTGTCTGAAGAGTCATTCCTTTGGTTCACTTCTCCTGTTAGCATTTGAACACAAGATATGGCAATAAGATCATATGGAACATGCATGCGATTAGCTCACTGCTCTTAACAAGAAGACAGATGTAAATTCACAGCAACATGGTTGACATCTACAGACTGACACCCGCTTTACACACAGTTAAACATATATTTGTTCAGTGGGGCTGTTAAGGACAGTCAGAGAGCTAATCAGGAACAACTAAGTCATTTTTTAATAACACTCTTGGTCCAGACTGAGGGCAAAACTACATCTATTCTTACACAAGCCACTATTTTCTAGCTTGATACCTGTCCTTGGTGTAGAAAAGGTCTAGAATAGATCTTTCAAATTCTGCTCCTTCTTAACAGCTTTCCTCAGGAATGGGAAACTTTTCTGCATGCTGCTCCCAATAACCTTCAGCATTCCTCCCTACCTTGGGAGAGCCTGTCTTGCAAAACTCTTCTATATGAAAGAAAAAGCCAAATGTGTTACAGCAGCAAGGCAGTTTGCAAAGTGCCTGCCTGCTTGCTTTCACAGGGCCTTTACTAAACAGCTGCTATTAGCCCTCCATTTTTATCAGCATTAACTCACTGAGCCAGATGAAAAGAACTCGTTCTTGGGAAAACCCTGATTTAGCAAGGGGGACACACAACACAAGTTTAATCTTACTGCAAATCAGCAGAAATTTTACAGAGCATATATAACCGTGGATCTTTACATATTTGGCACATCTTTAAAGGTAAATCGTCCTACAGATTTTTTAAAAACCCTGTGTGGTAAAAATTCACTCTTTTCAGCGTTTGAAGTCTGTTAAAACATTTTCCTCATCCTCTCACGCAGTACTTAGGTTCCACCTAGTGGCTTTCAACAGCAATAAACAGAGGACTAGACAGGCATTTTAATGCCTGAACACTTATTTTTCAAAATCTGTGAAATCAAAATCAGTTGCAGAAATATTCATACAGTCTTCTTTAGACATATAATTTATCTTGCCATCTCCCTAAAAATTCTCTTGGTCCTCTGATGGAAATTGTCCAGCTACAGTTATTCTGGTTTAAACATCTAAAGCAAGAGGGTATTACACTAAACTAAAGCTTGTTCCTGTGCAAACGAGACCAAGAGGATGGGCTGGCTAAGAGTGATTGCAGCTTGCAGACAGGAGCTATATGGTGCTGCTGTGCCTGCTAAATAAAGCAGCTGCTGTGTCCCTCTCCCCTGAGCCAGGTCTCAGCAGGATATCTGCTCACTAGCAGAACTTGGTTGGTACAAACCCATCACACCCTGTGAGATGTGTCTCACTTAACTGCTGATACTTTCTGCATAGACTCCCTTCACAGTCAACTGAGGCACAAGCACTTCCAGGCCATGATTCAGATGGCTTATTTTAGAAGTTTACCTTCAGGGGAAATGAACTGTATCCTAGCAGTGTCTCAACTCCTCATTTCCCTTACAAAGAGAAGCCAGAGGGCTTACTAATAGCATGGTACCTCCACCACACCTCTTGAATCCCACCCAGGGTGTCTGACTAAGACTCTCTGCTACACAGCATTTGAAGTGTAGCCCACCTTGCAGTGAGCTCTAAGCAGGCAGCAAAAGGAACTTGGAAGCAGGGCAATCACGGCAGTTACAGACTTTGCACCTAAGTTAAAAAACAATAGTGACAGGTAGCTATACTATCACAGAAAACTGGATTTCAACAGTGTTCTGTTCTCAGAATATGTTTCACCCTGCTACTCAGCTGTTAGACTGATGACGGTAGGTTTGTCTTATAGCAGGAAAAGTGTAAAAGTTCTGCTCCTACCTACTTTAAACTTAAAAAACAAGCTATGCTTGTATTTCAGCTCCCTGAGGCATTAGCAGAAGACTCACCACAGACATTTTAGCCCTCTTTGGAAGAGCTTTACCATCTCTAAAGAGTCACTATCTTCAAAAGGAAGGGGGAAAAAAGCAACCAAAGAAACACAAAACGTCACAAGTTTATCAGCTGCCATATTAAAGGTCAAAAGCAGGTATTTTAAAGTAATTTTAGTGTCTTACATAAACAACAAGACAGAGTTCACCAGAACTGGTCTAGTTTTTCCACAGAGATCATATCCATTTAAAGAGAAGTTGAAATAAAAAAAGAAAAAAAGGAAGTTGACCTACTTCATGATTTGTGGAGTGTGGTATGGATGAAAGGTCTTTAACTCCTTAATGCAGCTTTTTCTGTCTATTCTTATTTCAAGGAGCTTTACTTTTGGTCATATGCAGTTTGAGGCTTGCACTCAGCAAATCATGTCAGCTTTTCTAGAATGTGACTCCAGCGTGCAGCAGAACTGCTCAGATTTATTACTCCAAAGTGGTGTCTCTCAATTTCCTCTCCACAGTTTACCTTTTCACTTTCACCTAAGCTTTCATGGAGGAGGGCTGCATGTGACAGACTAGCTCTTTTATGCAAAGAAAAGGAGAAAATCTTCAATGGTTTCAAACTTCCTTGCTCTGTAAAAGTGAAAAGAGAATCAAATGCTATGCAATGCCTATCTTGTCCTTGGGTTCATATCCTAGTCAGCCTAGACCTGTGGTTTATTTGCAAGATAATTAAACCTGTTTTTTCTGTAACAGTTACTTCACAAAACCTGAGAAGATTTACACCACCAAGTTGATTATAATCTCTTCATTTAAAGACTTCCACACACACACACAAAACCTGTGTCATATGTTGTACAGCCTTACCTCCCAAATCTTGAATTGGCTCCCACCACAGGGAGCAACTCCTCCTTCCTTCACTGCATGGAGGCCACTGCTAGGCGGCCTGGAGACCAGAGAACACCATAGCGATCCTTGAAGCAGTCCTTTCACCAGCCCCAATTTGCCGCTGAAATACTTCTCACTGCAACGGAGGTTTGACTCTAAATTTGCAGCAGGTGCACTGCCCTGTTGATTACCCTCAGGCAATGCCAAACGGGTGGGGGTCTGGGATTTGGATTCACACACACCTCCGTCATGGTAGCTTTTCCTGGTGGGGGACATAGGTGCCAGAGAAATTTCAGGGGCCGGGCTCTGAGGCGGGGGTGTCACAGGTGAGGTGCCCCCAGGCAGTCCGAAGGGGCAGGAGGCCCGGTGGGGCCCGCCACCCCAGGCCTACATGGCCCTTCCCTGCACGGTCCTGAGGAAACCCGGGTGGGGCTTCCACAGCTTCGCCTCTGCTCGCAGTAGCGCGGGCAAACGCCCAGGCAGAGGGCAGGACACGGGGCGGGCGGCGGGCGGCTGGTGCCCGCCTGGGTGGTGCCGTCAGCCGGGTTATTTTCACGGCCGAGGCCTGAGGCGCAGCCCGAGGCCTAGCGGGAGACACGCAAACCGGCGGCTCC
>NW_009599926.1:0-4756 GCF_000690535.1 Cariama cristata
AAAAAGAACGAATGATAGAAGAAGGGACAGTGTTACCTAAGTCGGTAGGCAGGAATGTGGAGAGGGAGTTCTAGACATGAAGGGAGCCAAGCTGATAACACGTTACAGCCCACGGACATCAACAATAAAGTAGCTGAGAGCAGGACAGAGGTAATTGTGGTAGTGGGAGATCGCGACCTCCAACTCAAATGGCCCCCCCGAAAGAGGGTAAAACCCTGCTTAGGGAGCATGTGCAGTTAATAGAGAGGCTTCGCTAGTGCTTACTGAGGATGCGTACTAATGTACATTACAGGCGAGAAACTTAGCACCAATCCTAAGTGTGAATAACAATGAATATGTAGTGAACTATGAATATGTAAATGTTTCATGGTATATAATATGTATCTTTATTTTACTCAGTGTGCAAGTTTGGAGGAGCGATCCCCCTTGCACCTGGCGCCGAAGTAAACATGCCTGCTTGATAACTCTTGACTTGGAAGTGTGAATCTCTGCAGAACTCCTGCTAGGACCAGCACTTTATAAATAGATGATGGAGAAGGTGCCTATAGATGATATATTCTGCATTGTAGTTTTTCCTGAAAAAGGTGATTCAGAGCAATTCAAACCTACCATGAGCAGTCAGTTAAAAGACCGTCCAAGGGAATGTCAGATGATGTGCAACCTGTGTGGTTCACGTAATCTCCATCAGCCATCCTCCCAGCATGTCTCTGGGAACCCTGGCAGAGCTGCTGCTTCTGCTGATGGCTGGACCCTTTGCCCATCACAGCGAGCCCAGCCACGGGACTGCCCCAGCAGCAGGTCAGGGAGTGCAGGAGGAGGCAGGCGACAGGCGCCTGGGGCAGCCCTGGCCCCCACGAGTAGGATCCAAGGTGGTACCAGTGTTGTCTGAACAGCAGATTCGTACCTGGTGTGCAATAAAACAGTTCCCACACATTCCGGGAGACATTGCTTATTTCAGGTTTGCGCAATCCTGGATGCTCGGTGGTTTCCCACAAACCAAGCACACCCAATGTTCTTTTGTGACAGTTTATATTCATATTCTTGTAATTAGGCCATGACCCTGGCACAACCCCCGACACCAGGGTTGGTCAGCTTATTTACATATTGCTTATAGAACACTTCTATACTACACATGCTCTTTGGGGGAGGGTCTCTGAGTGGGCCGAGGTCTTCGAATTACGGGGTGTGATTTTTAGTATTATAATGAGGGTAGTTCAGTTAAGGATAGGGCAAATCACTCTTCTTGATGACTACTCTGAACATACTGATTTGATACATTTTATTTTACATTTTCCAAGATGTTCGTTCCTTCAAGGCCAGACTTAACCAAGTCGTGATTAGGAGTTCCTCCCCTCATCACTTTCAGTAGCCTAAAGATGGTCATTCATTCTGTCCTAGGCAGAGAAAGACATTTTTGTTCTAAGTATACAGATCAGAGTTAATTCTTTGTTAACATAAAACACCAAGACCACAGGACCCTCAGGGGGCCAGGGGAAAGCGGAGGATAAGGGTGCCCTGGGCTTGCAACTCCCATGGGGGAGCTGGGTGGGGACATGGGGTGGCCTCCTGGTGGAGGAGCAGCAAGGGAAGGGGTCAAGTGGGAAATTCAAGGTTCCCCTTCCCCAAGGAGGGGGATAGGGAAGGCAGGGAGTCAGGTCTGGCTGGGACTGATGGCCCCTGACTCCCCCCATCCCCAAGCATGTGGGAGCTGGGACCAGGTCCTTGGGGAGCTGATGGTCAAGCAAGGAGATGTGTGTTATCAGGGTCCCTGCGACAGCTGGGGAAAGGGGAACCCTTCCAGCACAGCTGATGATCGTGTATGTAATTGGCAGAGGGGCTGGGAATGGAGCCTGGCCCCAGCCAGGGCCATGAAGCAGGAGTTCACCTCCCTCAGCCTCGGGGATGCTGCAGTCCTGCCCTGGGATCACCCAGCCTCATACCAGGAGGAAGAGGAGGGAGGATGCATCCTGTCCCACCTGAGCCCCCTCCCTTTTCTGGCTGGCTGGCACCTGGCAGCTCAGGTGTCCGCACTGTTGCTGAGGGTGGCAGGAGGCTCAGGGCATCTCCCTTGGATCCACCCCCTCTGCCGTGCACCCTCAGCAGCCCTCCATTCTGCCAGCGTCTAAGCGCAAAGGTGCTAATTAACACAAAACCCTCATTAATAACATCCTGCCCCGCCACCCCTCGAAGGGAGGCTTTGCTGGCCCTCTGGCATCCCAAGCACAACTGTGGCCTCCCCATATCCTGCAGCAGCAGGTCTTTGCTCCTCTGTGGTGTTTGGGCCTTCATATGGCCGGTCCCCTCCCAGCAGCTCTGCTATCCCAGCGACAGCTGCCCTGACACCACAACGATGGTCCTAGGGCCAGGCAGCAGACACCCCATCCCAGCACCACCAGGATTATTTCGGTCTCACTCCACCCAGATGAGGATCACCCAGGCCGGGGGGGGGGCAGCAGAGATGGGGGCCCAAATAGACATCCATGCCGGAGAAGATCCCAAGACCAGAGGCGGGAGAAGTCTGGGAAGAGGGAAAGAAAGAGCAGGGGCAGGAGGGAGGCCCTCAAAACCAAAGCAGGAGAGAGGGGCCAGCACGAGAGGAGCCTCAAGGCTGGAGCAGGATAGAGGAAGAACCGAAGGCAGGGAAACCAGCAGACCTCTCCAGCCAAACCAACCAAGAAAGGCTCCCAGGCTGCCTGCACAGCTGTCAGCTCAGTCTTGGCGGTTTGTATTCCCTCCCTACGTGTGATGCTGTGATGCTGTGCCCAGGCTCTTCTCCACCTGCCCGGGCAACCAGGCATGTTGGACTCCATGGTCATTCTCCCTCCATGCCCTGATGTAGATGAGAAGCAGGCAGACGGGCAGAGGAGAGAAACCAGTTTCCCAGGCAAAAAGAGCCGCTTGACCTAAGGAATGCGGAATGCGATGAGGGGGGAACTGATAAACCAACAGCGAGACCCTCAATAGCGCTATTGTACGAGCTCGTAAATCTGCGTGCTTGCTGACTCCTAAGGTCCTTGTAGTGCAACTGAAGACTGATAAAGAGGAACATCCTACCCCAGAACATCATTAGGCTGGGGAGTTGTCACCTGAAGTGTAAAGTCAGCGGAAATCAGCAGTAACTGGGGGAGAGGTAAAGGCGGCAGGGGGAGATCGTGACCATCGACTCAAACGGCCCCCCCGAAAGAGGGCAAAACCCCACTGGGGGAGCATGTGTAGTTGATAGAAAGGCTTCATTAGTGCTGTCTGAGGATGCATATTAATTCACATTACAAGCAAGAAACTTGTAACCAATCCTAAGTGTGAATAACAATGAATATGCAGTGTACTATGAATATACAAATATTTTATTGTATATAATATGTATCTTCATTTGGCTTAACATGCACATTAGGCGGAATGATCCCCCTTGCATCCACTGCTGCGATAAAGGAATGCCTGCTTTCTAAAACTCCAAACTGAGCCTTAGAAGGTTCTTCTGACCGCCTTCTATGGTAACAGCCCTAGTTCTGGGACCTTCTTCAGGGACTGGGACCAGTCTGGAGCGCCCCAGTACAAGGCAGACACTGACACACTGGAGTAGGGCCAAGCGCTAGGATGCAGGGAGGGGATCCTTCCCAGGGAGTTTCAGGCCCTTGGAAAGGGCTGTGGTCTGGGACATTCAGCCCTTGATGGGGAGGCAAACACGGAGCCTGCAGTTCTGGAAGAGGACAGGGAGGCTGTATCTTCTGAGGACCCTGCTCATCCCCAGAGTTGTGCAGCTGTGGGTCTTTCCTTCCCCGGTGGGCACCCATGGATCCAACTTCATTGGGTCACAACTGGCAGCTTTCCAGTCTCCATCCACTCCCAATGTACGAGGCACTCTGCTTATGGCTACCCCAAAGCCAAAGCAGCCCACGGCTCCTTGCCACGTGCACCCTGGAGTCCTGGGCTCTCCTCCATGGGCACCCTGGTCCAGCTTTCCCAGAGGTGCAGCCCCTGGTGGGGTCGGTGGCCAAAGTGTTCCCCTTGTCCTCCCTGCCTGCCAGATCTCTGCAGGCAGGCCCAGGATGGGCTCGGACCTGTTTCCCTGCAGTGTGTGGAAAAGAGCACAGCAGGTTCTTAATATCTTTATTAGTTTGTTGGGGGTTTTCCAACACAGTAAATCCTCTCTACAGCAACAGGTTAGTGAAATCTGGTTTACATATTGCCGTCTCGTGAGCGCCGTGGCTTTGATGCCACCACAACAAAACCAGGTTGAGCTCAGACAGAAAAATGTGTTAAATGCCGCTGTGACTGGGAAAAAAAGGAAAACTAACAAAATTCAAAACAACAAACCACAAGGGAAAACCAAAGCGACTAACAAAACCAAGGTGAGGAACCGAAGGCAAGCATGGCCAGACCACCTCCAGGGGAACCACATGGCAGCGCTTGGACAGGAACGCAATGGGGAAACGAACCCAAAAATGTCAGGACAAACCCTTACCTATATTATGTATAGATATTTATATATATTATCTGGAAGGACACGCTGAGAAAACGAGAGATCGCAGCAGAATCTACAGTAAAAAGGAGCTACGTAGCTTTCAGGGTCACACCGAGAAGGAAGCTCACAGCAGAATAAAGTGAGGGACAAATGGGGACACTGGTGTTTCGAGGTGGCCATTCAATATCAGAGGGGCTGCGCAGGGGCACAGGTCTCAGGGCCAAAAGCCCTTGTACACCCACTGGGAGCCCCAGGACCCCTGTGCCCCTCACTGGGGAGCAGGGACTGGGTCTC
>NW_009599927.1:0-742 GCF_000690535.1 Cariama cristata
AAAGTCTTAAGTGGCTCGGCTTTCACATACGTTCCATTTATATTTGAGCTAATTGCTCGTGTTCCTTTAATGGTTTCATGCTTTTATTTCTGCTGTTACAGCCTCTGATGCCTGTAGGGAGCCTTGAATTTGGGTGTTAATAAGGGAAAATTAGGGCCCTCTGTTCTCCATGGAGAAATGCTCTTGGGCACTGTGGTAATTTCATGCCTGGAAGGAGTCATATTTGCTGGATAATTTTTGTAAGTTAAACCCACCAAATTAGCCTTGAGAAACTATAGTTCTTAATTTGAGTATCTAACTCTATGCTTCATTAGTTAGAAACATCACCAGGCTCCTTGCACAAAGGGTGGACATTTGTTTTGCAAAGTGGGAAAGTGGTCTGATTTTGTTAGCGCTCGGAGCAGCAGTGATCCCTGGGTTTAAGGTTGTTCATAATACTCTGAGCACTCGAGGTCAGGCAGAAAGTCACATCACGTCTTGCAAAATGAAGCAGCTAAGTGACATTTACCTTCCTTCTGTTCCCAGCAAAAAAAACTTTTTTTTTTTTTTGGGGGGGTGGGGTGGGGTGGGAAGCATTTCCACAATTTTTAACCAAAAGCAACAGCATTGCTAAAAAAGGTTCAGTGAGAAATGCCAGCATGTCCTGGGGTGTGTTTGTGGCTCGTGGGTTTGCACCAGCAGCAAAAGGCTGTTTTGGCTTAGGGAACGTTTACTCTGGGGTTTTACTTCTGTGAATCTTAAC
>NW_009599928.1:0-10258 GCF_000690535.1 Cariama cristata
CGGCGGGCTGCTGTGCCCTGCATTCCCCTGCCTTGCCCTGCCTGCATCCCTCGTGTCCTGCGTGTGTCCCACCTGCTGCTCTGCGTGCATCCCACCTCCCGTGCATGCATTCCTCCTGTCCTGCAAGCATCCTTTATTCTTCCCCTGTATGCAACTCTCCTCCAAGCAGGCATCCCTTCTTCCCTCGAAGCATCTCTGTCTCCTTCTGTGCCTGCATCACTCAGCCCATGCAAGACTGCATCCTTTCTCCCATGCATGGGCAGCTCTAGCTCCCTCAGCCCTGCCACACAGACAGAGGAGCTCTGGGCTCCCTTTGCTGTCTCCCCTTGTCTGCCCAGGAGCAACCACGCTGGGGGTTGCTGAGGATGCCAAGGGGAAGCTGGTGCTGGAGGGCACCCCGGGCAAGGAGCTCCTCACACAAAGGAGCCAAGAGCTGGCCCAGAGCCTGGCTCCCAAAAGGAGCATGTGGGGTGCGGGTGTCTGGGCCCTTGCACCCTATACTCTGTGCTCCTGGCCAGAGAGTGTTGCCACGGCCTTTCCCCACCCGGCCTCTGTCTGTCCGATTGGGGATAAGTGGCCTCATAACTGTCCTAATTTCTACATTTGCCACACAGACATTCACACAGAAAATTGCTAGAAGGGTTCAGGAAACTAAGGGCCTTAGGGACGCTTTTGCATAGAAGTGGTGGAGAATAGAAGTTAATTCAAAAGAGGCCTTGAACAGAGAAAGAAAAGGCAAAAATCTGCTGCGGGAAGGAGGTGAACAGAGAGAAGGAGACAGGGGGGCGAGAGCTGCACTGCGGATCTGGGACAGAGAAGAGGGAAGCCATTTCCCCAAATAAGCAACCTCACACTCCCCAGAGGCCAGACACTGCCACCTCCACCAGGTCCAGGACAAAACATGAGTTCAGGTGTTAGTATCTTCTTCTGGTTTTAGGAGAAAAGCAAATATGCATTCAGGCACACAAGACCCTTTTCAGGTCAGAAAGATGAGCCATTCCTGTGCCTGGAGGTGAGAACAGCACAAAGTAATAAATTCAGGCATAAAACAGGAACATTAATGCAAGGTACTAGCTCTTGTATAAAGTAATAGCATATGCCCCATTTTTTTGTGTTAACCCTTTTCCACCACTGTCAGAAAAATTAAACTTGCAGAAAGGCAACAGTTACCTAACAAACTGTTAATAGTAAGGTGCACACCAACATTAGATCATTCTTTCTCTTCTCTTTAAAAATTAAATAAATGTAGGGCATATTTAACTAGAACTACCCAGTGAAATCCACTGTAATGAGTATTTATTTCTCTATGTTGCCAATGTTACAAGTGCACATTTCTGGATCTGAATTGCATAGTCACACATTATGAGTCTTTGTATGAATTATTTACAGGAAGACTGTCAGTCTGATCATTACAGAATAAAGCAAAACACATTTCATTGTCAAAACCATCAGGAAAAATAATCTTGCAGTTAATTTTCCAAAGCTACAAAATGACAAGGTCTCACAGAGTGGTCGCACATGATGGAAGTGACACGGTTCACAGTGGGAGTTTCCTCATCACATTAGCAAGAGCAGCTTCCTGAGAAGAATTAGACTCTCTTCCCTTCATCCTTTTATTCCTTTTATATAGTTGGATTTCTCATTGGATGTTAGAAACTCTTACATATTCATCAGTTTATTAGACTAGCTCTCAGGAGATAGGAGTAGTAATTTCATACTGATTTAAAAGATTAGTTCAATTTTACGCTCTACGGTGGTAGTCCTGTGTTCAGGTTAGGCCAATGCTTCACATTGCATTACAAACACAACAGAATTGTGAATATTTCTGATTCTGGTTGCAAATTTTAGCAAAAAATAATACACGTTATATTATTTTTTGTCAGATTTTGCTAGCATGGCAACATAAAAGAGCTAGAGACATGAAATCATCTTTGTAGATCTTGACTATTCAGAAAATGCAGATTACACATTTCTGTGCCCTGCTTTTGTCCAAACCAGTGGTATGAAACAGGCAACTCTTTGTTCCCCAAATGAGGGAGCAAAGTATTAAACATATTGAACATTTACCAGTTGCCTCTTTATTAGGATTTCCCCATATCTTCATGCACAAAGAAAGTTAAGCTATAGTAGACACATCCATTAATTCAGCTACAACCACCACTTAGTACCCTGATATAGTCATCAAGCTCAGTTTAAAATTTTTATAGAGCACTCAATGTAATTACTATATTCTGAGTGAGATGTCAAAACATGGAGATCCATTTGTACATAACTAGCGAAAAAATGTGTTGCAAAAACACATAACTGCATGTTCTTATGTGATTATTTATGGTTAAAAACATTAATTAACGCAGATATTTGTTTCCCTTTCTCACAAAAAATGAACACAAGGCTCAGCGATTACTTCTTTGTGAAACAGTGAACAAACTTTTTGAAGAGCACCTGAAATCACGCAGCTGGACTCATACTTCACTGCATCGACAGGAGGTGTATCTGCGAGAAGAAAGGTGAAATTTTGGCAAAGGTCACAGGGGAAAACCAGGGCCTTTATAAACAGTCCCATGGAGATTTTAAACAGAGACAGAAGCACAGGGTGGATCTGGAATATCAGTGTTGGCCCATGACTGAAATTATGTTTGGGACATTTTTAAAGCCCTTTCAAAAAGATTGCTATTTAGAAAATGACAAAGAAAGAGGACTGTTTACACAGAGGGACTTTCCGCATAATGGCATGCATGAACAGAGGGGTGAGCGCCAGACAAGCATCAGGTATTTCCAACCTGACTTACAACATGAATAGTTTTATTTAATGTGACTTTTAATAAAGTTGTAGTGAAATATTTGTGTACCAAATATGCACTTATAAGATGCTGAATTCACAAATTACTAGCATATAGGAACTTAGGAGGAAGGAAATAGGCCATACTTTTTGAAGATGACTTTAAACAGTGTTTCCTTAATTCCCTTCTTCAGCAGAGTATGGTGAATATAACAGGTATCAGAAAATGCCGTGACTATAGAGCCACAATGGAAGGACTGCCTGCCGGATTTTAGTGTTGAACATTTTTGACTGTAAGGATATGAATTTCCATAAATTCAGTTTATTGTAATAATCATCGCCAGACAGACAAAGGGCTCACCCTGCCTCCAGGATAACTTTGCCACTCACTCCAGTGAAAGCTGGACCAGCCCTTAGCAGACTTTGCCACTGTGAGATTAATGTTAGTGTGACTCTGTGCCTACAGAAGTAAAATAAGTTATGTCTGTTTAAATGTAAGCGTCTTATCTGGCAGCTTAGCGATACATACCCTGTACTGCTTTTCCATTGTATAAAAGTTACGTCTTTGCTCTTGGCTGGGTTATTAAATAATACGTGGTTTTAGCATATAATTATGGTCACTTACCTGTGAGAGTGTCTTACTTAGGTAATGCTCGGATGAAATAAAGTTAGAGAGGGAATATAAGGATATATAATGCTTGTTTTCTCAGTGGCAAATCTAATTCATTTCTGATTGAGAGCTCCTGCCAACATCACCAACAAGAAAAAAGCCTATTGTCTGTTAAAGAGGAGGTGGTGCCTTTTGGCAAGGGTACGCAAGAAACAACATGGTCCTAAGAGATGCCGTGAAACCTCATATGGCGTGCATCTTTGCAAGGTATGCCTGATATCCCATGTATAAGCTAGCTGCTTTACGATCAAGATCATCACAGACCTTAAGTGAGAGGTGGTGACAATCAGGAAGAAGGGGAGGAAACCTGACGGGGTAATTAAAAACTTGTGTTTCTGATGTGCAGCATGCCAAAGAAACAGAGAAACTGCAAAAAATACTGGGGGAGTGGTAAGCATACGGTTTCAGAAGTGGCCTTTAAAGAAAAGGGCTTTAAAGGAGTTGGTGTGAAGTTCCTCCATTAGAATTAGGGCATCTGTTCTCAGCTAGACTTTTGCTTTGTTTTCTGCAAATACTTACCCACAACATTAACAGAATCTAAGAACCAGGATATTAACGTCAAAAACACTTGTCATCAGTCAAGGAGAACAACTGAATGGCACTATGAAGAGATTAATAAACTGGAACTATTTTTTTTCCTTTGCAAGAAAGCAGATGGAAATCTGCATAATACTTTGAACTGCAGCAAATTGAATTTACCTCCTGCTAGAAGCATTTACTCAAATAATTCTCGGCACTTCTTTACTTAAAAACAACTTTTGGGAAACAAGTATCAGTAAGTTTATCCAGCAAGTTTGGCCCATGCAAGGAATCCATATTAAAAGTCTAAAGAAGTCTGTGAGAGTCCTCACGTGAATGCTATCATGTGAACCAAAGTTATCAGCTTGCCAGGCTGTACATGAGGTGCCTGCCAGCTGCCTTCCCTCTCACTGTCCTGACTGCCAGAGAACAGATCACCTCGTGGGACTCTGGACTGTGCTGTGAAACCACCAGTGCCTTCTGTTTATTCTGCTGTAAGGCAAGCCTGTGCTTTGGTGAAGGGGGTGCCTGGGGTTTCATGCTGCCTCTATTCCACAGTATAGGTTTTATTTGTTTAAAATGGTGCTTTTTCCTGTCAGGGGGAGTTTTTCAGTGATTGCCTATGCAGTGTAAGGAGAGCTCTGCACTTGCAACCCAGCAGTGGCAAGCCAGAGTTGTTCACGTTATGTCTTTGCACAACCCTTAACCACAGGTTTTTTATGGGCCGAGCTTCCAGAGGACTCATTGACCTTTGAAGCATACAGGAGAGTGGGTGACTTGAGACTTTATTTGCAGTTCCTATCAACAGGGTGAACTTCCCTCCTTCATCATGGTGGACAAAAAAAAAACAAAACAACACAGCAAGGCAATGAATTGTCTCTTCTCTTTGCTTAATTTATCAATCCATCAAGACCAGACTCTCAAAAGCTACTGAAACCACACTCCCTTTCTCCCAGCTAAGGTACAAGCAACTGTTTCCAAAGAAAATCAGGTTTCCAGAGAGCATGAGATGCAGAAGGTCAGACATAGGTAGTTTCAGGCAGAAGAACCAAGCAGAGTTAGCTGCAAACTGGAAAATACAGTCACTGCACATGCAGCTGACAGTTGGTCATTTTGGTCATTTATCTAGGTTGACAATTTGGCGTGCAGTAACCTAGTTATTACTGTGGCTTGACGTTCTGCATGCAGCTTCTTATTATTAAATCCTGGCACTCCGCTTGGAGCTGGACAATGTTACCCTGGAATGAGTTTTTAGGAAGGGTTTTGAAGGGGGAAAAGCATGGTGGTTTGGCAAGCTAGGACCACGTCAATATTTCATGCAGTTGGTTCTGCGTTGGGACAAGACTGGAGGCAGGAAACAAAAAAGCTGCTGACGCAGGCAATTCTGCATGGTATAGAGAGCTTGGGATGGAATGAACTGGAAAGTGTACAGGGCCTCCAAGGAGGACACTGTCTGCACAGTGCTGGCCTTAATGCTGGTCAGGCTTGCCAGCGATGGCCTTGTCTTCCTCTTTCTCTCCACTCTGCCTTCCTTTGGCTCAACTAAAGTTAAAATGAAGTATGCAGAGACTGTATGGCAGCTAATGGGTAATATTCATCTGCTACAGGATGAGAGCGGGAGGCTGTGCTCGGTAACTGAGGAAGTGTTCTTGCTGCTCAAAGACATGATTTCTAGTGTTCCTAATATTTCCTCATTTGCTAGTGACTAATATGGACTTTTTTGTCTTTCTAGTCGGTAATACATTTGTGATTATGTTCTTCTCCTTTTCTCTGAACTTTCTTCTCAATTTTCGTAATTTTTTGTCCCTCTACCTTTTGCCTCCTCCTCCATTTTACTTATACTAGCACAAAGTTTGCCCACCTCCTACAAAACTCAGCCATCCCACAGCCTCCAAAAGCCACGGTGAGCAGAAGCAGAGCAGGGCTGTCTACATTCCTGCAAACCCAGGGCTTGGGAGACAGCGTGGATACATGCCAGCGCTAATAAATAGCGAACTATTAGTGACTCTGTAAAGCAGGAAAATTGCAGAACAAGATAAGACTCACAGAATTCCCATAAGCTTATTTTGGATAAGGATATTTACCAAGGGGAAAAAATAGGTTACCCTTAAATGCATATCTCTCTATCCAGCCATACGCAAGTTTGCGCAGGCGCTACACTGCATATAAAAGGCAGCAGGATCATGTGTTGATGTATATCTGTGACACACACTCAGCTCCTTTGCACTCTGTTCAGTACAGAAGTTGCTTTGCAGTTTTGCAGCCAGGCTATGGTTGGAGTGACTGTTCCCAGCTCTGAGGCCAGGCTGCACCATGCTTGCCAAACTAAACACCCCGTGTCGCTCCAGTTGGGCCCAGCATGCATGAAATCCAATGCAGTGGCTGGGACAAACTGAGCAGAGCAGTTTCTCTTACAGGTCTTGCAACTGCAAGGCTTTATTGCCTCCTCCTGTGTCCTGCAGAGCAGAGGCTCGGGCCAGATGCTCTGATCTTACAAGCTTGCGTTGCAGCAAGGCAGATCTGCAGATCTGAGGAAGCTGCTTTGCCCTCCTGGGCTGAATTGCATCTCCAGGTAGCTGAATGCTGCTGAGGCAGGGCTGATCCTGCTGCATCAAAACTGGGAGGCTCTGCTGGGTGCCAGCCTTCCCAGTGTAGACGGGCTGCATTGACAGGTGGGCTGCATCAGCTGGTGCTGGTACATCAGCCAACATTTACATATCAGTGCTTTGCATTCCCTGAGCTTTACTGCTATGGTCACAGCAGGAAAGAGAACTGGCTGAAAATAATGTGACTTTTGTAGTAATTGATGTGCAGGACGGGGCAGAGCGCAGAGGAACTGCTTGTGATGGATGAGAAGAACATGAGCAACTGGAGAGATAGGGCAAACAAAAATCAGTTTAGGGTGGTTCAGATTCAGGTCTTCCTGCTGTGGGGCATGGGACGGACTAGCTACCCTCTCCAAGGCCCTGCCAGCCTTTTCTCCTGCTATTGCAGTTCCTGTTTGTTGCAGGAAAGCATCTCTTAGTGCCATTCACGCTGCAATTTCTCTCTTTTCCCATCTGTGCAGGACCCCAAGCAGTATGCAGAGTGCAGCTACAGTGCATGGAGCCACTGCAGGATGTAGGTGCAATGGGGTTGGCCTCATCCCCAGCCCCATAAGTGGTGCTCAGCTCTATCCCCCTGGCATAGGAGCATCGCTCAGTCCTCAGGGCAGCAGCGTGGGGAGTGCTGGATCCAGCTGGCAGCAATGCTTTCTCCTTTCTGACTCCACCACTGTACTCCCTGTGCTTAGCTCTTGCTGTTCTAGTTTTTGCTGATCTAGACATGTTAAAATTAATTTTTCTCTTGGTGCCTGACTCTAGGCAAGGTTATTAGGTAGCTGGGTCATTGCAGTATGTGACTGTCAGCTGCTGAAATCATTTGCATTGGGCTGTGGGTTGGTAACTCACTAAAGACCTCATTTGGAATGATGACTAATCAGTACCAAAACTCCTGCAAGCTTCATTTTAAAAACAAGGAATATTTTCTTCAAAAAGAACAAGAAAACTACATTTCCATGTTATAAAATGATTGGCCTTCATGTGGCAAGAGCCCAGCTCATTTCCCGTCCAGTCTGCATTCTGGAATCATTACCACACTTATTTCCAGTAGTGCAGAAAGTCTTTTCCATATGTCTCCTCTTCAGCCAGTAGTCTGTAGCTAATGTTTAACGTTTCCTAGGCAGGAGGAGATGAGGACAAACCAACAGCTCTGCTGTAATGACAACCACCTTAGAAAATACAAAACTTTTCTCTAAAAACAGTCGCCAGCTCTGAGCGCAAGCCCAGTCCTGCAGACAGTACTTCAGCAACATCTCCAAGGAGTGTGCAACCTTGGGACAGTCTGTGCAAGGAGTTCATGGAAAGCTCCTATGTCCCAAAAAAATCTTCGGCCAGAGCAGGATTGTACTTTGTCCTGGCTAAGGGGAGAGTGCTCAACAATGAAGAAGCTGCACAAAGTTAACAATTCATTTGGACAGGTAATTCTTTATGAATTCATAACAAAATGTGTTTTGCATGGATATTCGCTTTCACTGACATTGAAGAGCATTTGGGCCAATTAAGATGAGTGAGCAGAAACCTCGTCTTCTGCACTCACATAGCTTCCATCACAGCAACTTTTAACTGGACGTTGTCCTGGCATTTCCTATTCCAGCCTGACAACAGTCTGCAGGTTTTGACCAACATGCTCTATAAAAAAAGTAATTTACTGGAAAAGGACAGTAAACAGCTCATAAAAAGTGTTTCTCAGCATCAGCTCCAGAACGGAATTCCTCCCAGAAGCCCACCTCACTCTTTGTTAGAGCTGATAGGAACATGCAGGATGGAAGGGTATTCATAGCTGCAACGTGGCTTAAAAACAGAAGAAAATAATACTCTGGTGGAAAAAAAAAAGGGTTCTCTAGTGGTCTGGGCACAGGCAGAATTAGAAAACAGGCTGTGTTGTCCTCAAGCAAGGACACTGCTTCTGCAGCAGGCACTGAAGGTCTTTTAAGGATGGCAGATGATATCAGTGAGAGGTCCTCAGCTCGCACATGTGGAGGATACCTGAGATAACCAGACCCTGGCCTTACTGACCTGTACAGAATGGGCAAACTGGTTCTCAGAAGGGCACTGTGGGCCCCTGCTCCCAATCTCACCGAGACAAGGATATTCCCCAAAGCATCTGCCCCCAGCGTTTTATCACTCCGAGGTTTAAGGGCTGGGTTTCTGCACCTTTTTTGTGTTCCTGCCCCAGCAACCACTCCAGTGGAAGAGCCCAAAGCTGCATTTCTTTAGAGATCCATCTTTTTTGACAAGGGGTGGATGGTCCAAGGCATTTCCACAGGCCACACTTGCAGGAGAGGTGGCCATGTGCTCACCAGCGTGCAGCCCAGCTGCCTGCCTCCAGGCACCGGAGCTGGCTGGGGCGGATGGTGTCTGTGGTTACAGCTCTCCCAACTTCAGCATCTCCTGAGCTCCAGATGGAGGCAAAACACAATGTTAAGAGCTACCAGCACAAAATGCCCCAGATGGAGTAAGAAGCTCCTCTGATAGACCGAATAACACATATCTGGCCCCCAGAGATCTCATCTCATGTTTAAACTCAACAGTGTGAAGAGTTTTGATCTCTTCCTACACTTTTTGTTGCTATTGAGCATTATCTGTCCTCACTTTTCATATTTTTGGTGTTCCTATCCAGACCAACTTCAACTGATGTGAAAGCTGTGAATAAAAGGCACTTCTTCTAGAAGCAGGGCAAGCAACATTTGGCCTTAGGTTTGATTTTGCCCCAAATATTTTTACAATCGACTTAGTTTTGTGTTCACATATGTATCTCAAGAAATTTGAGAATGAAGCACTGCCAAAGGCATTAACACATGACAACATTTTTCAGCCACTAAATATCCCCTCCTGACCTGTGAAAAGAGGTTTTTCCAATCATTATATGCTTATGGTCCATCAAATCAGTACTGGAAGAAAATCTGAGGCAGCTTTCTCTGTCACATAGCTGCTAAGTAGCTAATACTTGCTTTATCTTTTGAAACACACTTTCTGCAGTGGTGATGACTACAATATTGTCTGGCGGATTTGTCAGGCCAGCTAGCCATGAAGGCAGCTTGGAAAATCTGGCCTTGTTTACAGATGATTGTAAAGACCTGTGTTCACTGCAGGATTCATTTCTTTATTAATGCAATTATTTAAAGATTATGTTGAAAGAGCTCTTTTACAAAGAGTTGGGGATCACACAGTGTGAAAGTGCCTGATGAGCACCCTGGCAAGGTTTGCTCCCTACCATCCCATTGATCTGGACATGCTCTGCCAACGGGGATGTGATATCCAACGCTGGCAGATGTATCCCTGCTCTCCTTCCCTGGACTCACAGCTATACCCTCCTGATTTCTTTTTCCACCACTAAGACCCCATGCTGAGAGTGACTGCTGTGAGCCCAGAGGTCCTGCTCATACTGACTGACTTGTGGCAAAAAGGCATGCTGACTCCTCTGAGCTGAGGTGTTGTGGCAGGCTGACCCTGGCTGGAGACCAGGTGTCCACCAAAGCCGCTCTATCACTCCCCTCGTTAGCTGGACAGGAGAGAGAAAATATAACTAAAGGCTTGTGGGCTGAGATAAGGACGGGGAAAGATCACTCAGCAATTACTGTCACGGACAAAACAGACTCGACTTGGGAAAATTAGTTTAATTTATTACTAATCAACTCAGAGTAGGATAATGAGATATAAAACAAAATCTTAGAAACACCTTTCCCCCAC
>NW_009599929.1:0-459 GCF_000690535.1 Cariama cristata
CTCTGTTCAACCAGACCGGTCTTCTTCCCCGTTGGCTCGTGTTATGGCACACTGGGACAGCCTGCTCCGGTGCCTTTAAGATTACCTACCTGAAGAGTGTCCAGCCTTCCCGGACCTCTTTCCCCTTCAGGACTGTTTCCCAGGGGACTCTCTCAACCAGTGACCCGAACAGGCCAAAGTCTGCCCTCCGGAAGTCTAGGGTAGCTGTTTTGCTGTCCCCTTTCCTTACCTTACCAAGGATTGAAAACTTTATCATTTCATGGTCGCTATGCCCAAGGCGGCCTCCGACCACCGCATCTCCCACCAGTTGTTCTCTATTTGTAAAGAGCAGGTCCAGCGGGGCACCTCCCGTCATAGTCTCATTTACCAGTTGCATGAGGAAGTTATCTTCCACACACTCCAGGAACCTCTTGGACTGTTTCCTTTCTGCTGTGTTGTATTTCCAGCAGACATCTGGTA
>NW_009599929.1:1345-9161 GCF_000690535.1 Cariama cristata
TACTTCCCTGTGGGATGGGTCTGGCCAGCGTATCGGGCCCTCAGTTCCCCTCAGAAGGGAGTCCCCTATTACAATTACCCTTCTTTTTTGCCTCTCAGATACAGTCTTAATGCGTGGGGTTGACTGACTTGCCCCAGGCAACCCCCTGGATGGACCTTCATCTGCATTATCACTTGTCTGGCCCTCAAGCTCCAGAGCCTCGTATCTATTGTGTAAGGGCACCTGGGAGGGCAAGGGAGGCCAGCAGGGTCTTTGCCTGCTTCTCCGAGCAGGGACCCATCTCCATTCCCCCTCATCTCGTGAGTCCCCTCTTTTTGCCTGGTGGCATGAGGCTGTGGGGTCCTTTGCTTCTTGCGAAGCATCCATTTGGTGCATTTGTCTCAAGGAAGGTAAGGCATGGCTCCACCAGTCTATTTCCCTCTCACACTCTCTGATACTCTTCAGCCTTTCCACTCCCTCTTTTAGCTCTGCCACCAGGCACAGCAGATCATCTACCTGGTCACAGCGCACGCAGGCATTGTCCCTGCTGCACGCCGGTACCAGCGCCAGGCTCAGGCACTCCCTGCAGCCAGAGACTGGAACTGCCGCATGTTTGCGGGGGAGCTCCGTCTGGGTCACCACATTCCTCCTGGCAATGGTTTTCGGCCAAGTGGAAACCATAGTTAGGCCTTCTGTGGTTGCGTGGGCAGTGGCCACCAGTGAGGATTTACCTCTTGAGCTGGAAGAGCTTCAGCGCTCAGCCAACATGCCCTGCCTGCACGAACTGCCGCGCCCTACTCTGGCTGACGCACCACACTCTGTCTGCCCACTCTGTTTGCCGCGCTCCTGGTCGCTCGCACTCCCTAAGGGTTGCTTATGTACGTGTGGGGGTTTGGCCGCCATCACTCTTGTCCCCGCCCACGCCGAGTCAGAGCTGCCTTAACAGAAGCTCAGTTTACTGAATCTGACCTGCCTATTCTTCACTAGAAATGTCCTAAAGCGAGAGTACCATGAGAGAATAAAAAGAGAAATTCGGTGAACCCCTGTGTTTTGAAATGTGTAAATATTCTGCACGTGCAGGCTAGTTTAAATTTAAGCAAAAGGAAAACACTGATGTGTAACAAATGGTTGCTGCCTTGCCTCAGCTAGGTTAGTGACAAGCTCAGGATTTCAGAGCTAGATGCTTGTATGGAAAATGCTTATACTTCACTGAAGTTGTTAGGAGTTATCCTCAAGACACACATTCATTGAAACAGAAGAACGAATAACAGTCTGTCAATTCTTACTCTTTCGAAAGCCACCTATTTTTCTTACAATTGAGGAATTTCATCTGCTGTTGTTGACTCAGTTTTAGAGGTGTCTGTTACTCAGAGTCAGAGGCAGCAAATGTGCTATAAATTTTTGGTGGCTAATAAATCTTTGGTTTGGCTTATGAGAGGTCTGAGGACTACAGGCAAGGTTTGTAAACATGCTAGTCACCTGAAAATGGAGTAGGAACATAGAAATATAAATTGTTTACAGCCGAGTATGTAGGCATTGCGACTCAGCATGCTGCAGCAGCTAATTTGTATGACTGACCACTTCAGCATCAGCCCTAGCTTTGAACTGTGTCTGTGTTATAGACCCATACAAAGAGTTGAAAGAGCAAAACTATGGCTGCGCAAACACCACAAAAGGGTTGTGACATCCACTCCTTACCTCCTGTTTGCTCTTTCCTCCTTTCCCCAGCCTTTTTGCATCTTTCCAGAGTGAATCACGCTGAAAACTGCACTGCCAACAGTAGCAACAACAAATTCCGTTTTCAGCCAGGTCAGGCAGTGTTGTTAATGAGTGGTGTTAATGTCACTCAAAGAATCGCTGTCAAAGGTATTAGCAGAAATGGTTTTGATACGAATTGATAGAAAGGCAATTTAACAAAGTTCAATGGAAAAGTTCGCTTTATTACTTACTACATGAAAGAAAGGTACACAGAAAAGAAAAAAAAATGTTAAAATCGAGCTAGAGCGGTTTACACAGAGACCAGGGGTAAAAGGGGAAAGGGTAATGGAGACCCTCCCGTCAAGTCACGAGGTTCAGAATAGACCCCCTTGCTTTCTAAACTCCGAGAGGAGTCTAGGTGTGGCTGGATCTACCTCTAGTCCCAGACTTGGTCAACAGTTTATGTCTAATAGATACTAGGAGTGAGGTAGTTAGCAGTAGGATTTAGCAGCACTTTTCATTTAACAGCACTTAATCACTGACTAATTTAACACCTATGAAGTACTGTGATTATAGCAATGACTTAAATTGCTATGGGGTGTTTGAATCAATTCACACATGCATGCACACAAACACTAAGAGATACATGTATAGAGATAGATGTATAAAGCAGTTTATGTATATACGTAAAGAAATAAATGTATAAAGATATATGTATATAAGGGAATAAATGTGTAGGGACATATAGGTATAAAGAAATCAGTGTATAAAGGTATAAGTGTATAAAGGTAGATATACCTATTAGAAAAATTTCCCTTGAGTTCCGAGAAATACTTCTAATGCCTTGGCGTCTCTGAACGGGTGAGAGTTGAGTCTCAAGGGGTGAAGGATTTTCGGCCCAGGCTTCGCTGTCTGCTTTCAGCAACACTCCTCCAAACTTTGCAAACTTGAGAGTTTCACAAGCTCTAAGAGGCGTCCCACTCAGAGGGACAAGCTGGTTGCAGCCCGCCATGGTCCAGGAGAGCTCAAAGGATTTTGCTTTGGGATTGCTGTTTATAGGTTTGCAAGATGATTGACTTTAGTCATTAGTAAATTTCCATTCTGGCCACAATTCAAGTGGGTGAGCACTGACACTATGTTCTACTCAAGCTATGATTCAGATAAGGGATGTAGCGAGGCCTGCTTTGCTCAGGCCTCCAAGGCCTGCTTTGTCATTTCTGTTCAGGTAAGAGATGTACCGAGGACTGTTTCGTCAAGTTCCCATCCTTGACCAGGTGATAGATGTTGCTGGTACCATCAGTATTTTTCCATCCTTAGCTGAGAGAGGATTTCTGGTATGATCAAGGGGCATTTAATCACCCAACTCATTACCCAAAGGTATGGATGGATTTCTGAAATTGTAGCGAGGCCCAGAAGAAGGTGTGTGTGGGGGGAAGGCACCACCAGAGGCAGGTACCTCATTCAGCTCAGCCTGAGGTCAGAGAAGGGTGAGACAGGCACAAGTGGGGAAAAAGAAGCATGACCTGAACCTCTTACTGGCAATGCCAGTTTCAGTGAACCAATGTGACTCTATGACAATGTGCCTATGACTGTTGTCCACAAAACTGAGTGTGATGGACAGGCAGTTTTGCCAGCAGTGGCCTCCAAGGAGGTCTGAGAAAAGATACAACAGTCAGCCTGGTGCTCTGCAAATACTCCTCAGCTGAGCTGCTGGTTTGCATCACAGCATGTCCCTCTCTCCAGCTGTCCACCACCCCCTGTCCCCACATACACTTTGGGGACACATCCCACCTCATCTGCATGAAGATGCCCCTGTCCTTGGAGTTGGGGCATGGTGAGGGTACACTTGGAGACTTCCCAGTTTACATGCACTTTCAGGTATTTGCCCTTTCTGGTGCTGCGAGGAGGCATGCACCTCCACCTGTGAATCACAGCTGAATCTTTTTCTTTGGCTGGGTACTGGAGTCATCACTTTTTACAAAGCATGTCCAGAGAAGGGAGCCTGCTTTCTATTTTGTTGCTAGTTAGAGTTTTATATGGGATATAAAACTGGGCTGATTAATTTCTCTCATAAGGCTAGGGGATTTGAATTTTTGTACCCTACCTCCCTGGTGAATAATCTCACTGCCCAACCCCTAAGGTGCTGTGGTGAGATGTGGTGGTGGGAGGGCAATACTGTGCTGTATTGAACTTTGTCACTGTTAGCAGGAGCTGCAACATCAGTGTAGAGTCAGCTTTTGGACACAGAGGATACATGAAGCATGCTTTCAGTGTAACATTACTTGGCAGCCTAACCTCCTCTTAGAGGCTCAGTATTTCCAATTAGCAGATACACTGAGCCTGGTAAGCAGCATCTAAGCACCTTCAGCTTTTGGGGCTGTCACCCTTCCTTCTCTTGTTCCCACTGGCCTCAATAAGAATTAAATGACTACATAGATGCTGAAAAGCACTACTATTAGCCTGTCTATATTTTTATGTGTCTAAAATATCTTCAGAAATTCTAATTATCCAGCATACATGATCATTTGGCACTACATACCCAAGTTGTGCCTGGAAGTTGAGCTAACCACCACCAGGGAACATTCTGAAAGCCATCATTTGCAAAGACTTTGTAATCTGCAAGATCAATTTGGTTGATTCCTGCTTCCTGCTATAGCAACTGGATAACATTGCGAAATAGTGAATTTGTGTCGTCCAGTAAAGGTGGGATGTATAAATGCCCCAGCGTTTTGTGAAATTATGTAGTTTATTCTGCCTGATTTTGTAGCCCAACCTTAAGGGACGGAATGATAAAGAGTAAAAAGAATTGCTGTAAAAATAAGCAGGTGTCTGTGGGCAACTTTGCACACAGCTGTGAAATATCAAGGTACTGCGTCTGCTAGCTTTTCCCTTTTAGTTAGTAGTGAAGGCTTTCTGTTGCCAAGGCTTATTGCTGAGGAAAAAGGAACGAAAAAAAATTAACTGGGGATTTGTGAAGCAACTGTAGATAACTGGAGTGGCACTTTCCAAAATTATATTTTTGAAGTTTTACAGTAAATCTTCTGTTAGCTAAGGAGAATGGAAGGGTAGAAAGAAACATTAGACTAATCTTTCAAGGCTTGTAGTCAAAATCAGGGTGGGACAATAGTTTCTTTAACTACTATGGTATGTAGGAGTCCTGCCAGAAGTTTACTTTGTGTTCTACAAATTGGCAGCAAATCACAAAGCTTGTAAATGGTACAGTCCTATACTAGAGCTTCCTTTTGCTCAGAGGCTAAAGACAGCAGTCAGCTGTGGATGAAGTCATTCCTGCTGTGCAAAGCATCTTCTTTTGGTTTACTGCAGAGTACTGCTGCTTTATTAATTTTCTGTTGTTCCACTGTTACCTGTAAACATATGTGTTGAAACAACTAGGCATTATTAGTCACAGGTCCTAAGACAGAATGCAGATGAGATCACCGAAATGGTACTCTAACTGTTTATAGCCTCAGAAAGAAAACATGAATGTTCATAGTATTAAAACATTTTGCTATTTTGACAAAACAAAAATGAGTTTTTCTGTTTCATGAGGAATTTCTTGGGGGTGATGTTTCAGAGCTTAGGTCTTATTCTGCTGATAGGTACTTTTCTAAAATAGAGGACCTTTTAAAAATACTCCTTTAAATAATACCAGTTGACTTTAATGCAGTTCTTACTAAACTTATGTAAGAAAAAGTAAAAGTAAGCTATCGTTTCTGTTTTGGAGATACTGAGTCACTCTTTGGATGCCTCTTCAACATTTTTCAGTAATGCATCCCACTACATACATAACTTACTTTAATAACCTTCTGAATTATTTTTTAATAAGTGGAAGATTTTTGGGAGAACAATTTTTGCTGTTCGAAAATCATAAGAAACACAAGCTACTTATGTCTGAACTTTGCAGGATCTGGACAGCTTTACATCTTTTTTCACAACCACAGAGATGTTAATGAGTTAATGGGTTTCAATCCTGCTTGATCTAACATTTTGATGTTGTTTTTCTGTGGCATCCATTCTGATTCATTATTAAGTTCCTCTGTCAGTCACATTAATGTTGGTGCTCAATAAAATGCCGAAGGCTCAATTTTCTTCCAAGAGTGACAAGCTGCTAGTTTGTACTGTCTGCTTATGTCAAAGACCTGTAGTATGTCCTCAGTCATTTAATCAGAATGTTTACTAGATATTTGACAGGCAGATCAGCTTCTCTTGCCTCCTGGATTGTCAATAAAGTAAAATTAAAAAGCTTCACTGACTGCTGTGACACTGTTCAGAGGAGGTATCTGAAGAAGTGAGCACAGTCAAATGCAGAGCCTGAAGTCTTTCATGGGTGGCTTGAAAGAGCAAAAAGGCTCCTACTACAGCAGTGTGATAGAAAGGAGTGCTGACAACTGGGGTTATTTGTCAATGTAATTTATGCATTTTGATTACTGGTATGCACCTGTTGCTATTGCATTGAATTTGGCGGTATCATGTCACCGTTTAAGGCTGGGTTGGCGCTTACAGCAGGTGGTAGATGCTCTCTGTTAACCCTGGCCTTTCCCAGAGAGGCAAGGAGAGGAGACAAGGGACAGAGATATAGGTTGCAAACTTAAAATGAACATTAATAAAACAGTAACAGTGAAAAGGGTATAAATAATATTAGAACAAATACTACTAATAATAGGAATATACAAAACTGATATTGCTTTTCCCGAAGATGACCGCAGGACGGTGTGTCGCGCTGTGGCCGCTGGCAGTGCTCACAGGGCAGGGCAGGCACCCAGACATCCCAGAACTCGACTCCACAGCAGGCAGAAACCAGATTCAGGGATGCACGGATCAGGGTCGGAGGCAGGAGGGCGAGCAGGGTCCCACCAGGATGTCGGCCATGAGGGAAAAAGGGCTGGCCCCCGTGATCCCCGAGCTTTATACCGAGTATTCCCGTGGGTGGGATGGAATACTGCATTGGTCAGGCCTGGGTCACCTATCCTCTCTGCAGCTTCCTGGGGGTGCGACCCTTTTTTTCGTCTTCCCCCCAGGAGGAGCACAAGAGAGCCTGCAGGGAACACGCAGACACCCATGGGCTTTTCTGCATAACAATCCAGTTCCTGCCCCAGCAACAACTACAGACATCAACCGCCATCAACTCTGACAGCAGGCACTGCCTGAAACCTGTAGTCAGCTTCAGACAGTGCAGTTACTAAGAAAACTTAACTGAAGAAAAAAAAAAAAAAACCTCCTGAAAGTAGAAGTAGTTCTGTTTCAGCCAAACCAGAACATTCCACCCCTTATTCCATACCATTCACGTCATACTTGGGTCAATACTTGTTTTCCCCAACTCCAAATAATTATACATATTTACGTATTATACATATTTATAGACATTAGTTTGTGATTGGAGGTTTCCATCTATTATAGCAGTCTCTCAGGGCATGAGAAATGATGTGAGATTTAGCATGGTTCATGCCCCTGGGTTGCCAGTTAAAGGTGTCAACTTCGAGGAAATTACTGGGCGCCACTTGTTGAAGCTAGCTCCAGTTGTCATCACCACGGTGTTAGCCTGAAAGACACTTACTGAATACTGTTAGTGTTATGTACCAACTGACATCATACAATTCAGAACTGAGCATTCTCACCTCGAATCAAATCCCCTTGAGGTACACATTGGACTTCACCCTCCTTCAACATTACCTACCATGTATATCCAGGCCCTTGAGCAAAAGCAATCCCACGAATGGGTTTACCTTTGCTCGAAGCAGGAAAAACCTAAACAGTTTTCCCAATCATAGTCCTTTAATGCACCCCAGGGACTTTATCCCCTTCTACAGTATGTAGAAGGTCTGACTGAGCAGGACCAACTCGATTGATGGATCCCCTGGTATTAACTATCCAGGTGGCTTGTGCCAAATGTTTATCCCAATTTTTAAAAGTTCCACCACCCATTGCTTTCAGTGTAGTTTTTAACAAACCATTGTACCGCTCAATTTTCCCTGAGGCTGGTGCATGATAGGGGATGTGGTATATCCATTCAATACCATGTTCTTTCGTCCAAGTCCCAAGCATCTGTGAGATTATTTCAGAAATGAGTCCCGTTGTCCAACTCGATTCTTTCTGGAGTGCCGTGCCGCCATAGAACTTGCTTTTCAAGGCCCAGGATATT
>NW_009599930.1:0-19857 GCF_000690535.1 Cariama cristata
GGAGGGAACAGCTAATAGATGTTTTCCCCTTGCTTGACATCTGTCACCTCCTCCCCCATGCCAACCCTTCCTCTGTTTATAGCAAACCATTTGCTCCCATTAATTAGAACTGGATTCCTGCCATCTGACCGGCTTTATGCCTGTACAAATGTCAACAGAGCCAGGGCTACGCAGGTGGGGAGAAAGGCTGGTCAGAGGAGATCTGTTACATCTGTCTGGGGAGGGATAGATATAGATGGGGGGGAAATGCCACCCCCCTTCCCCATCAGGCACGTTAGCCACAACAAGAATTGAAATGTGGACTGGGAGCCCCAGGACGCCACTTTCCCCATCCCTTTTCAGAGCAGACTGCACTTTAAGCCATCCCCTCCGGTTAAATCTCTTTACCAAAGTGGTCTGTATGAAGGCTTACATACAAGAAGATAATGGTGCTGTCATTTTTACAAATAATCACAATGGGAGCAGAAAAATAAGAGGAAGATGATTACGCCTGAAAATCCAATGAGGTTCCAGTTGCTAATGCAGTGGAAGCTAAACCGAAGCCGAACCACAATCCCAAGCTGTTCCTGCCAGGCACCGCGCTGGCTTTTCTGCTGTGATTTAGGAGTGTACAGCTGTGTTGCCGTGACATTAGAAGGAAACGTGCTTACCCTGGGATGGTGTGGGTTTTGTTTTTTTTTTCCTTGTGTAAAATACTATGAAGAAAAAGTAGTTAATGTGCTAGTTAAAGGAAATACTGAGTGGGAGAAACAGGTTAACCTTGATTAGCTTGGCTGGGTTGTAAAAGGAAGAAAAAAAAACCCTGCAAACCCTCTCGTGGCCTTCTCCAGCAGCGAGTGCTGTGTTTCTGCTGGGATTATGAATCAAGAGAGCGGCACTGTTTTTACATTGAGGATTAAACCCCGTCTTAAAAGGAAACGGAACAGCAGGGTCGTGTCCCCCTGCCCCTTCGTATAATGATTTGAAGTATTTTTTTTTAGTGTGAGGTGGGAAGGAGGAGGGTGATGTGATGTGCCTGTGTGTACCCCAGAGTGTTTTAAGCCTTTCACATGCTGTAGGATGGTGCAGAGAATCTCTTCGGGCAAGGAGGACCTCAATGTCAAGGTTGTGAGTACTCAAAGCACTGAACTAATGGCGAAATGGTCTAGGGGAGAAAGAGCGGTGCCTTGTTCGTGCATCGGAGAGAGAAAGGTGCAGGCTCCAAACCTGGAAGGCAGGAGACCCTTTGAAGTCAAGAATAAGGAGATTTCTAAACTGAAAGGCCTTGGGTGTGTTTTTATACCGTGTTGTAGGACGTGTGTAATTCCCTTCCCCATGGGCTGGCATCTGGGCATCCCTCCCTTGTGTTCCCCTGGGTGGCCAGGGGCCACCGGCTCTGCTGTGGGGTGGCTACCGTGAGCGTGGGGTTGTGGGTCTGGGGTGCGGGTGCCTCGTGGGCAACGGGCGAGTCAAGTACACGGCCTCGAGCCCCGGTTTTCTCCGTTGGTCAGAGAGAGTAAAAAGGATAGCAGTAGATCTTTTAACAGACCTTTTCTTCTTCTTTCTCACTCTCTTGCCCCAGTGCAAGGTTTTTCTTCCCTCTAAACAGAAGGATTTTCTTTTTTTTTTTCTTTAACACTTCCTGTGCCAACTTCAGTTATTCCATTTGCTGGTTAGAGGCGAGGCAAATAAACATGGAGCTGACTTACTTGTGAATTCTGCAAGAATCTCTCCTAGTACAGTATTTGCCCTAATTAAACTAACTTAGGGAATCATTTACAGGTCAAAGTAAAGGAACTCGCTTAATGCATAAACTTGGTTGAAAAAAGAGATGTTTTGCACAGAGTGCTGGAGGGAGAGCTGTCACTGAGCCTCATGGGGTAGTGGGGGTAAAATTGTCAGTCCTCTGACAAAATGGTCATTTACCGAGTGCCTTGAAATTATTAGTTGTGTCTGCATTAGGCAAACATAGTTGAGCATAACAGAAGCTTGACAGTTTTTCAGGAAAAAAAAATATGTTACTGTGTCAGTTAAATAGCATAGTATTAATTTACTGCTGAGATGATGATATCTACCAATTCTAGTCTCAGTGCTGCTGGAGTGTCGGCAAGTTCAGCGAGTTTGGCGTGATGCTTGCCGTGCAAGTGTAGAAGTAACCGAGAGCCCTGCCCGCAGCTCTGCTCTTCTGGGCAGCCCACCGGCAGGAGAACCTGCCTTTCTACAAGCGCTGTTTTGCAGCTAGGTGTAAACCACAGGGTTTGCATTTAAATCTCATGTCTTCTTCCCCTGCTTTGAGTTTCACTTGAGTGAAAAGATTTGAGATTTTGTAAGTATTACCTAACTTGTATTTTAAAGTAGTGGTGAAAACGTGCACACGGACAAACCACCATTACCCACCACTTCTTAATCCTTGCCTCCTTCTGTAAGGTGCTGTAGTTCTCCAAAAGAAATCCCTTTGTTTAAGTGTTTTTTTTTCCTTTTCCCCACTCTTCCATGCCGGATACTTTTCTCTGTCTTTGAGCACAATCACCTGTCGCTCTTAAATTTTGCCTGGGGTTTGTTCGCCCTGACTTGACTTGTCATCGCAGGCTTTTCAGTCATTCCCCTAAAAAAGCTGTGCTGTCTGCTCGGTGAGGTGTCCAAAGGCAGACAGCGAGAGAACAGATGGGGAAGAGAAGGGGAGAGGCAAGGCAAGAAGCTACCTCTGGGAGCCGGGTGCTCCGCTGGGCACCCCCAGTTGTAGCCACCTGTGGTTTGGGCGGTGATGGTAAGGGGCGCCTTGGTCACAGCCACCCGAGCAAACTGCCCCCGTCTTGGGAGAGCCCGCGTTGGTGGGAGAAGCGCGGTGGGTGGGTGTGGGTTGACTTCCCAGTGCCCTTGGCTGGGAGCGTGTTGTGCCACCTCTGAGGCGAGCAGTGTGCTGAAGAGAGAGCCACTTATGTTAAAAGGTGGCTGGGGGGGAATGTTCCTTAATGGCAGGATGGTTTTTTTCCAGGGAGGGCTAAAAGGATGGCAGACCTCTGTTAAAGCTAATGCATCTGTCGGTGCCGGCTGTCAGATGCACTGAAGCGCGCCTGCGCACGGCTGCTGCTGCGTGCTGGCCCGCCTCGGGACGTTCTCCTCCGGGAGTATGCGGGGAGCCGGGGCTGGACATTACAGATTGTTTGAGATTTAAATTACTGCTTCCTCGAGACACTTGGGTATGTGAACGTACAGAGCAGGAGGGCTTCCCCAGTGTCCTGGCTTGGCTCAGACAGGACCATTTCTCCTGTCAGTAGATTTTCCTTCAGTTACGTTTCTTCTAAGTACTGCACTTTCTGAAGTCGGCTGCATGTTTTTCAGACAGTGTCTGCTTTCAGAATTGATAACGCTTGGTGTTTTACAGTTGTTACTAAAGTAACAGGAGGGTTGGTATGCAGGAAGGCCCACGTTTATCCTTATTCCTATGGGAACCAAGGTCACTGATGGCTCTGTCATGGTCCACGTGTGAAAAGACATAAAAGGGTCACACCTGCGGGAAAGCGTGGAGGGGACAGGTGACCAAAAACTGACCAACAAGGTATTCCATCCCATCCACCTCATCCTCAGTATAAAGCGAAGGGATCGTGGGGGTCGCCCCTTCTTCTTTCATGGCCGGCATCCCTGTGGGACCCTGCTCATTCTCCTGCCTCCGACCTGATCCGTGCATTCCTGAATCTGGTTCCTGTCGGCTGCAGAGCCCAGTCCGGGATATCCAGGTGCCCGCCCTGCCGTGGCGGGGGCCACCGCACCTTGAGATCCCGTGGTCATCACTGGGAAGCTCAATATTGGGTTTGTATATTTTTGTCTATTACTAGTAGTATTAGTATTAATGTTAGCATACTCTTTTTCATTGCTATTGTTTTGTTACAGTAGTTTAAATTTCCCAACCTGTAAGTCTCTCTCCCTTTCCTCCTTCCCTTTCCCTTTCAGGGAAGGAAGGAGTGAACAGAGATCATCTGCACCCGCTTTAAGTGCCGGCCCAGCCTTAAACCGTGACACCCAAGGTGCATGGCATTGATGGATGGGGTAACCAGGGCTGACAACAAACTCCGGGTCTTGAAAAAGAAAGCTTGAAAAGCTTTCAAGTACCAATTGTCGCAGAAACGTTTTGCAACCGTGGAGAGAGCAATTTCTGTCTTTCCCACAGAAGAGAATAATTCAGGATTCAGTCCTGATATCTCTTGAAGTTAAAAGAAGGGACTACGAAAACAAGCTTTTGTCTGGTGCCTGCAAGAATGTCTGTCCTGGTATTGATTCAGACACACTTTCTTACTGCTGCTGCTTTTCTCTAGATTATGTGTGATTTAGATTATAGATGAGGATTTAGGCTTTTATAATTTTGTTTTTTTCTTGATCATAGAATTGCTTAGGTTGGAAAAGGCTCTTAAGGTCATTGAGTCCAACCATAAACCTGACACTGCCAAGCCCACCACTAAACCATGTCCCTAAGCACCCATCTACACGTCTTTTAAATCCCTCCAGGGATGGGGACTCCACCACTTCCCTGGGCAGCCTCTTCCAGTGCCTGACAACCCTTTTGGGGAAAAAATTTTTTTCCTAATATCCAATCTAAACCTCCCCTGGTGCAATAATAGTATCTGTTGGAGCATCCCACCATTTGGGAGTAATTTGAAATCAACTGAAAAATGCATAAACAGGTAGAAATAAATAGCCCAAACAAACGAAAGAACCCCTCAAGTCTCCCCCTTGTCCTGCCTATGCCAGGTGTGCGTTTCTGGCTGTTACTTGAGCAGTGAGGAAATTCCAACCCTGAATATGCCATATTCATCTGTGTCCACAAACACCAGTAGGAAACCAGCAGTGATGCTCTACACCCTCTTCCTGCCCATAAAAATGCTTCCCTCCTTCCCCATAAACACAGCTTTTATTGAGCAGGAGCCTGGGCTAGGTAGCTAGCGTCCCAACCCGTTACAGCCAAGAGTCAAAGCAGGACTAGGAGTAAGTGTGGTCTCTCGAAGTCCCCAGTGATGCGTTTGGAGTGTGATGTTTGAGTCGGGGGAGATGGAGGTGGGCTAAGCCCGTGTGCGGGCCTGCTTCATTGAAAAGTTTGGGTTGTCCTGATACGTCAGTCGATGCATTCAATAAGTAAGCTGCTGAAGTATGCAACTTCCTCCGTTTCTCCTAAGACAGTTTTAGATTTAAGTTCCCCAGGCTAGCAGTTTCCCCGGCCCTGTAACCGTTGTCCGGTTCTCCTGGGGCTCTTGTCCCGTGGCTGGTACTACGGGCCAGGTTTCACTGCGCTGGCTTTGTTGTGAGCTGATAAAAATGGCAGAGAAAGACAAGTTTCTGCAAGACAGACTTAGAGTGCATTAAATAAATATAAATTTTATTAAAAACACCCACATCTCAGCGTTATCAGGAATGATATAATAATAAACAGCTTTCAAATAACCTGCATTACATTACAATACTTACAGTATTTATAACCATCCTCGGATTCTTTTTATAGACATACCAAACATTTCATGAAAATGAATGAAACTGAAGTAAAAAAAAAAAAAAAAGAACATAAGCATAGAAAATGCACACAGAAGTTCATTACCTTAGTGTCAAACGGCTAAAGTTTCCTACACAAGTTAACCACTAGCTTTAGAAGTGAACTTTATACCACTGTGCGTCAATCAAGATGAAAAATTCATTCAAGTAAAGTTGACACCACTCAGAAGCATCTTCAAGTATGGCTATAGTCAACCTGATAATCCTATACAAGCAATTTTATGTCTGCTTTGTCATTCGTTCCAACTGAGGCAGGGTTCTGTACACCAAAAATTACAGTTTGGGTATTTACAAAACTGATTCACCAACTAAGCTTCCTGCTCCTGCTGCCAGCAGTTTGGCAAATGACGGTGCACGGCATGTTAACCAAACACCTACTGTGGATTACATGAATAATCTAGGACTTTAAAAAAAAAAAAAAAAATCACTGAAAGATGAGGATTTATAATGATTTAATTAATCTGACATATAACCATCATTACGATTTTTTTTTTTTTAAAAGGCGAAACTTTTGTTTCAATGCAGTGGGTAAAGTCACAGACTGAGAATTAAAAAACAAAATTGCCATAATAAATATTTGACCATTAAACCCAAAGGCCTCCTTTGATTTACTCAAGTTAGGTTGCGATTCTGTTAGATAAAATTTCTTTTGACCAAACTTAATCTTACAGTATATTGCACAAGATATATCTGGGAGGTGGAGGTTTGCGTGTTTAGGGAAGCCCTTGTACAGACTGTACCTTTTTATATTTTATTTTATTCATTACAGTATCCAAGAAGCCTTGTTTAGAGAGTGACTTGAACAACTCTAGCAAACAGTCACTTGCCAAACCCCTGCCTTACATTTTTCCCTTTAATCAGCTCAGTGCATTCTACTTTCTTTTTGTTTATTCGTTTGAAACAGGCAAAACATTCTAAATCTCTTAAACGCTTTCATTACAATAAAAAGAGCTAATGAATTTACAAAATTAGTTTTAGTTACATCAATACATGTACAAGAAAAATTAGAGAAGGGATTCAAAAAGAAAGCATTAAATCCCTGAAGGAAAAAAAAAAACAACAAACAAAACCAACAAAACAAAACCCCCAAGAATAATATATTTAACCTACAACAGCTTTACATACACACAGGTGACACGTTGGCATAGGAGAACATGAGCTGAAATATCCCTGAATTTTTAGAACCAAAAAAAAAAAAAAAGTTGAAGTTCAAGTTATACTTGCTAAAATGTCAAGTATCGAGAGAGTTTTTTTGTTTTCTTTTTTTTTGTTTGTTTGTTTTTTCAAAGGCTATTGGGGGAAAAAGATGGTATACAATATATAAACTTTCACACTCAGTTCAATATCCTATTGCCAAACTAGTGTTGAGGTATATGACAAGTAGGAACATCACTCAAACCTTTTAATGTATTTTTAGCTCACATTATGATATATTTGTAGCAGGCTGAGTAGCACCATGATGTGAATTCAGCTCAAAACCCAAATATATATAGATTTAATATTTTTACAGTACTAAAATACTAAAGCATTGCGTTAAAAAAAGTTTTGTTTACAATTTAATTTACTATACAACTCTCCTGCTTTTTTTTTTAATAGAAATTAATGATTTAAAACCACCACAGCAAGCCAGCTGCCTATTTTTTTTTTTTTTTTCTATTTAATCAACGGAATCACACAGAACTAACCCTGTTTCATTCATCTTGTGTAGGCATCGGTCTGCTCAATCTTCCTGGAAAAGAGGACACTTGCACCAAGAAATGACTTACACCACAATGTACATAATTATCAACACAAAAGCAATCTGCCATTCAATATTTGAAGAGCATACAGATCTTTAAAAACAGCAGAAGCCCAAGCTAACTAGTTGTAGTCTGTCGCATGCTGCTAATTATTACCTGTGGTTAATATAAAATTCTTTCCTTAAAACTGTACATATTTGAGCAATGAACTTGTCATAATAATTGTAGAAAACAGTTTACAGTATAGCTGTGTGAGATGAGCACCAGAAAAACGTGTTTTGTGTACTAAAGTATTCCCTTATATCCAGTAAGCCCCATTTTTGCCATAACTGACTGTATTAAAAATGGATATGTAGCCCACTAGCAGATGCATGGCTAAAACAAAAGTATTTAAAAGCTTTTTTTAGTTTAAAAAAATTATCTTTGCATTTTAAAATCAAAGTAAACTCTTTTTTTTTTTTTTTTTTTTAATGTCTTAGTACCTTAGCATTGTTCAAGTTGCCAAGCTTAGGTAGACAAAGTGCTTTTGAAACACTATTTTAAAAAAAAATATCTCTCTATATATTTTATTGTCCTTTTCTAGGACTTGACTGGATGAGTAAAATCCAGAGGTCTTTGTAATTTCCATATGTTAAAAAGTAAGCTTATTTTAACACCAGGTAAATTCAATACATACATGAATGAAAAGGTCCTCCCTGTTGTCGAAGAACACGTGACTACATCATTGACATTTTGTTATAAAGGCATTAACTGTTCGACTGTTAAAATAAAGACACCATTCTCTTAGATAGCACCATGGTTTTAGAATATCCAAACAAATTCAGTGTTTTGCTGTCTATTCATTATGTTTTATACTTATCTACTTTGTTAAATAAAATCAAGAGACTAATAAGATTACAGTAAAAACTGCATGTTAAAAAGCCATAATTCCAGTATTTCAGTACATCATAGATTCAGCACCAGATGTTATTTTAAGATTCCTGCAGTTGTAATACTACAGTATTATTTTTTTAGGGTTTTTTTGCTCCTGTTCCATGACTATGCAAACTTGATGACATTAGAAGTGGCCACAGATGTGCAAAACTGTAAGGAAAAAAAAAATATCCATTTGCAGATTCTCTCTTTCAGTAATGGAGCCAGTGTTTTCAAATGTAAATTGTGAAACACTTTTTTGTTTTGTTTTTGTTTTTGCATAGGATGCTTTGGTCTTGTTTCCTACGTGCCATCTGTGACCACTTAAAAATCAGTGGAAAATAAGTGCGCTAGTGAGATTACCTCTTTTTGCTGGTGTGCTGAGGCTTTTTCCACTGATGAGTTTCGTAAAAACACTGTTTTCTTCTCCACCCTTGCCTTCCCCAAAACCTAAAGAACGACGACCTACTGACAAGGTGTTTTTTTTTTTTTTTCAAATGAGGTAACCAACAAAGGTGTGAAGTTAGATATATCGGTTGTAAGGCCCTGTAACCCGTGTAAAGGCATATGGAGATGTGGTTACTGTGGAGTCTGTGGTGACCGACAGTGTCCTTTGTGCAAGAGACTTGATGAAGCGCACGTACGTTGGCTCAGAGGGTTCGTGTGGCTCAGCAGGCTCCCGCTTTGCTTTTTTGCCGTAAGATTTCTGAGGCACGTAGTCTGGACCGTACTTTTCACATTCCTCTTCTTTCTCTCTTGCCTTCTCAGCCATCTTTGCCTCCCACAGAGCCAGACCGTGTTTTGGCTCATTCATACTCTTGTGCTGGTAAAAGACAAGGGATATTCTGGTGGGATGGTTCCTGTTGGGATTTTTTAAGGGAGTCGTTGCGTGGAGCTCACGTTTTGCGCACTCTATGAGAATTGACCCATGAGATGGAGCAACTGCCACTCCTCCAATGTCTGGATCCAGAAAGCTCTGCTCACTATCTGACCAGACTTCATCGGGATCCTCTTTTTCTGGATTCAGCACATCGGTTTTATCTAAACCACCCTGGGGAGTAGTCCTATCGTGGTTTTGACCTGGAAGCATGTTAGACAAACCGTTAACTGCGTGTGAAATCATTTCACTATCCTTATTTTGGAGATGGAGTGAATTAGGAGGACCACTAAACATACTTGGAGCAGAATGGTAGTCGTGTGCTAAATGTGGAGGGGGCTGCACGTGATGATGTTCACTGGTTTTACTCATGGAGGCATAATCCATGCTCGGATTACTCAGATTTGATTTTAACCTTGAGGCAACCTCCATAAAATGGCCGTCAGCCTCATGGGTGGAGTAAGAGGAAAAAGACCCTACGTGGTGTACATTTGGTCTAATGGTGCAATTACTGAAGGAGTCTACCTGCACATTTTGGTTTCCATAATTCAAGTACTTGGGACCAAAACTCTGGTTATTCCCAAACCTATGCTGGTATAATGTTTGAATGGGTGGTAGACTTAGTTTAGACATATGGTCTTGGCTCTGGCAACTGTACAAGTCCACGTGCTGATGCTGGGAAGGGTAGGAGCCCAAGTAAGAGGGGCAGTTGTCCATAGGTATGTTTCCATTGCATTGGTAGGGTGGATATTGGTTATTTTGACTTAATGATCCTGAATAAGGGTTCATGGGACTGGAAGAATTCAAATAAGACCCTGCAGGCTGTGATGAGGTTGTATAGAGGTTCATGGGACTGGACCCTCCATAGGGATCTGAAGTGTATGAAGAGCTTGGATAAGCACTGGCTGGATTAGGCAGCCTTACATAGAGATTTGCAGAACCTGAACCCGAGTAAGAGTTAAGAGGATTTGACTGAGGGTTGTTAGGGAGAGTGCGCTGTGGATGTTGCTGCTGCTGCTGTTGTGTGGCTGATCCTGAAAGACGTAAAAGATCTGTAGATGTGAAAAGAAAAAAAAACACACAACAAACAAGGTTTTTTTTTAAAAAACACACCACCAAAACTAACAAACTACATACTGTATAGACTTTTCATGATACATATCTATGAAGTTTCTAAGAAAAATATATCACATGATACGTTAACAGAGGTTCCCTTTCTCATATCTCAAATACCATCCTTTAAGAAGCTGAATAAAATACTAAGGCTACTCATCCTTTTTGGCATGTATCCAGTGTGATCAGATGCTAGTGGCAATGGGGAAAAAAAGGACAGTGCAATCTGTTCAGAGTCACATGCACAAAATCCAAAGAGTTGAATCATCATTTAAGTAGCCCATGAAATGGAGCATCAAAGTGCTCCCAAACAGCCGTGCACAAGGTGACCTTCTTTCCCCCAAGAATAAATAATTCTTCTCATCTATATTAATAGAACTGTCTCAAAAAAATGTCCCTAGCTTTATGTAAAAAATCAACGGTGACATTCACTGACAGAGAGAACAGTTCAGTAGCAAGTGAGATTAACGGAAGATGTAAGAGCAAAAACAGCATTCATTGAAGTAAAATGGCACCGTTTAATGGTTAGAACCCTAGCCTGGGTCATGGGACAGCTGACTTCTATTCACAGGTATTTCAGTGACCTTCTGGGTGGCCTTGGATGTATCGCTTTTTTCCTCTCTGAGAAAGTTGCTGTAACAATAAAATAGTCATGATGAACTCCTTTGCTCAGGACTCTTAAATCTACTGATGAGATCTGCCAGGGATTGTTAAGTGGATTTTTAAAACTCTTACTCCACTATGGAAAAATCTGCTCTGCTTTTGGTCTTGAAGCAGAGAGTATAAATAGCGGTAAAGAGGTTAGGCTTGAATCCCCTCAAATTAGGAGGTTCTCTGTAACGGTGGCAGGCAGTGTGTGATGTGTAGGTCATTCTTTCTTTGGCAGCAGCATCACACACTTCTCTTCACGGCTTCCAGCACTACTAGTCTTTTAAAAGTACTTTACAATACATTGGATGGCAAGCACAGTTTGCAAAAGCACCAGATTTCTACAGGTGTTAACTACCCAACAATAAAGGATTTCTCATGCAACTTTTTTTTTTTTTCCTTACCTCCTCCAGAGTGGACCACAATTTGGCACTCTAGTATTTATAAATACACAATATGGATATTTACCTTCAAGAATTCGCTTTCCTTTTTACTTTAAAATGTTGTTGGGCTAAGAATAATGGTTTTCTTGAGACTCATTATAAATGGCCCTGATTTCTAGGAAGCTTACCACTGTTGATAAGGATCCCGATCAGATTCATGTGTTTACCTGCTAGCTGCTTTGCATGACCTGCCGCCTCAGAGTTGCCTTGCTTGTTGCGTGCTGCAGCAGACTTATCTCTTTCAGCTTTGCTAGACCCATTCTCCAAGGAGGAAAGCTTTTCTGCAGCTGCTTTCTTTGCTTCTAGCTTCCTTTGCCGGCAGGTCTTAACAGGCTCTGCTAACATCCTTACTTTTCGGCGAAAGGAGGTAAGGACCTGGATGCTGCCATTCCTCTTCTTCTCCTCTTGGCCTTCAGTGCTTCCGAACTCATCCACATCAGAGACTTTGTATAACGGGAGCACGTGGAGCTGCTCATCTTCTGGTGTTTGGCCAATTTCACGATTGTCTTCTCTAGTTAGTGTGCAAACCTGTGGGAAAGGTGCGTTAGAGTAACTTTCTCAAACCAGTCTGAGGAGAAGAGATCTGAAATACTACCCCGTGCGTTTCACCTTGCCCTGCCACTGTCAGCGTTGGCATCTGGCAAGCTATTTGTAAACTGTAAGCTTCTGTGCAATTTATGCGTATCACAACAAGCCTCCAATTTCCTTTCTTCCATTGCTCTGTTGGACAGTGTTAACAGAAACAGAAGGTGCGTATATAGCTATTTCTTGTACTTGTGATGAAATGAACGGTACAGTTAGGGATTACTCTATCGTGAAATAAACTCTGTGATCCATTGTACCGTCGCCAGGGAGCTAAACCGGTGGAACCTGGGACTTTGTACTCACCTGAAGATTTTTTCACGGTAATACATTAGCTAGCTACCTATTAGAAACAGTGTGCAGTAGAACGTACTGCCATCGTATTTCACACCCCCTCACAATGGCAACTTCCAGGACTTTGCAAAGGAGCAGGTCACTGTAATGTTAATAATAAGATTTAAGGAAGTTACTGTTGTGTCATGCAGCATGCTCATTGTGTTAACTCCAGCTAAAACAGATATTGGGAGGATCTCAGTGGAGAAAGATGCTGATACAGACATATTCTGTAGCAAAATCATTGCATCAGCCAGTTTTAGGAAGAAAGCTCAGCTAGAAATATATATTGTATTGGTGGTGGTTGACTTGTCAATTAAGTCGGACCCTGGAAACAGGAAAAATTTAGTTGGTATTAGAAAAGTAGATATTCTCTTTGGTCATAATAAGAGCTGCACTGTCAATCTAGGTAGCTGCTTCAAATCACAACCGTGGTGATTATTCAAAACTGAAGATTTTTCTTTCTCACATTTATCCCAACTGTTGTCACAGAGAGAGTAGGCAGGGAACAGGAATAATCCAATACACATTGAAAACCAGCTCGCTTTTCTGGTATCTTCTACAGGCCCTTTGCCCTACATGCTGGAGATCATAACTGAAGAGAGTAAAGGGTGCATGTACAATACAAAGGATGGCAAGGCTTGCAGACTTTCTGCTCATCCCAAGCAGGCATGAAATCAGCAACTTCCAAAACTCTCCTGGAAAGAAGTTATTTGTTTCCATTTTTATTTTATTAGAAGATATAATCCAAAGTTGTCAGAAAAAAAAAAGTGTTTCAAGAGGACAAATATAAACCATTTTGTGCCAGGAACACTGAACAGGCATTTCGGCTCTGCTGGGACCTTCTTTCTGTTGTCTCCAGGGTTTCTCTTTTACCAGTTCTATGTGAAACCTTTCTTTAATACACTGTAAGTCTCATTCATTTGAATGAAAAATTGTGTAGGGGGTAATAAGTTAGCTCAATTACTGCCTATTGTTTCTTTTTTTAGCAATCCGCGTTATGCAAGTATAAATTTAAACAGACGGGAGATAATGAATTAAATATATGAAATTAGTGCTGGAGTAAGGAGGCTATATACATCACAGACTTACCAGAGTGCTCCCGTTCTGCATATTGTGCAAGTCTCTGTGAGCATGAGCGCAAAAATCCAGGCAGGCAGTGACCCCTGAGAATGGGCGACCTTCTTTTAAACCCAGGCGACACTCAGGTGCTCTGTGCTCATACTCGATCTGGAAAGAGATGACAGGGATCACTGCAACTGAGCTGGATGCTCCTGTATATGGAAAGAGCACCGAATGCTCTGCTGTGACAACACGCAAGTCTCCTAACATCTTGCAGGTGGCAACATACAGATCTTGAAGGCAAATAAAATCAAGCAATTCGATGGCAATTTTGTATCCATACTTCATTCCTTGCTGCTTTGTCCCCTGTTACCTTCCGTCTCTGATGTGATTGTGAAATTGGCCAATAATACTTTTCCTTGCGTATTATTTCTGATTCTCTGCCAGTGGTCGGTGTTTTTACGTGACAAATGCAGCCCGCGGTTTCAGCGTCTGGCACTGTAAGAATGATATGTTTGTGGAGACTGGAAATATACCAAGCTATTAAGGGAAAATGGCTTTAGAAAACTGACTTCAGAATGACTTAATGAAAAATAATAATTTGCTTTTTGATTTGTAATATTTTGGCGCACTAAATGCATATTTCATTAGCTTAAGTACAACTCTAACCCCTGACCAAAAAGAGAGATAATTCAGTCAAGATAGTACTTTCGAACCATGGACTCATTAAGGAGCTTTACAAAGAGTCGGTGATGCAACAATAAACCTTACAGAAAAAGAAAGGTTTTTATAATGGAAGATGAAGCCTTAGACAAATGACAGTTTCATATTTTATTTAGAAAATTAAAAATGAAACCATGTTTGTAAAATGCTTTCCTGAAATTCCTGAACCTTTCAAGTGAATGCAAAAAAAAAAAAATATCTACCCTTAATGGAACTTAATGGATCCTATTTTAAAGTGGAATTAGAAGTTTTGCCAAGTCTTGATCCAAGATCACTAAAAAAGATGTCTAGTTTGCTCACAGACCTTTATTTTTGGAATATTTACTTCCCTGGAATCTGAAAATAAAAGCAGAACAAAACTTGAAACATGTAAACTTCTTTGGAATTAAATGAGAGTGGTCTGAAATGTTACCCAGACTATAATTGTCTGATTAAAGTATACTGGTACAACTGTTCTCTGAGATGTTCTGTTGGGTCCAGTTGGAAAAAACAGACCCTTTCCAATTCTAGATTTTAATCCAGTAGCAATCCAGGCTTGGATTAGAATAAATCCAGGAATTTGGAGTTTCTTTTCAGGATTCAAAGGGGACTGGTTTGAGGGCTTTTTGACTTTAGAACCTTTTACAATACCATAGAAATCAGGCCTCGATCATCTCTCTTTAAAGCTACTGACAGTAGCTTGATCAGGATTTCCCCACAAATACAAGGTCTGTGTGAAATTCCTGAAACAGGCCAAGCTATACACACACCTTATTAGACAAGGTAAAAACTGAAACTTGTAAAAGCATGTATTTCCAACAAGTGTCAGGCAGGACCACGGCTTACATGCAGAAAAGTTCCTTTGTGAATTTTGGTGGGAAAAGAAAAGCAGCCCAAGCAAAGAACCATTTTATTGTTCACCACCCCCTCATTTTTTCTTCGTCCTTTTCCTTTCTTCTCTTGCAGAATGTCTCTCAGAGATTTGGACAGATAACCACAGTTAGTGGGCACACGGCCACAGTTTCCTCCATAATGAGTCTCCAAACATTATCTCATCAGGTAAGTGAAATTGGGAAAGTCTGTACTGAACCTGCTTACCCTGTCTAGTTGCTACGAAATATGCGGTAAAGGAGTGAGTTTTACAGCAAATAAAAATGGACAGTTTTGTGTTAGTTTGTTTGTGTTACAGTTGAGAATCTGTCTTGTGCTGGTTGCTACAGCATAATGCTGTCAACAGGAAAGAAAGAAGACGTCATAGTTTGCAGTGATGCTGATAGTTTGAAGACTCTAAGTTCTGTGAATGTTTGTAATGGTAGTGAACCTGAGGAATGAAAATGAAGGCCAACAGCTATGTGTTTGCAACGGGTATGTTGTCAAATTTTCATGCGAGTATCTGAAAGACATTTGGTAAAGGAACCTCATAAAAGCTTTGAATGTGCTAGTATCTGTGAACACTGCTTCACAGAAAATATGCATGCACGATCCGCTCATGCAAGAAGGCTGGCGCAGGCACTTGTGTGCATATGCAGGGCTGAGTGTGTTCAAATATGAAACTTTGCTTTAAAAGCGTGTTTGTAATGGCTATTTTGGTGAAAACTAAATTCATCTGCCCCTTGAGAGAGCAGAACTGAAACTGTGGCTTCAGGACTCGAGTGCAATATGATACACTGCCTTCTGGCACTGTTGCCAATCTCACACTGTCTTCATGGCTGTTTTGCTAGTTTGGCTGGTGACTCACGCTAAATCCAGAAATTTGTGTTGTAGAGCTGAAGGGTTCTGCTCAAGTGTGAAGTAATTTTATTGTGTTGATGTAGGTGAAAAGATTAGTTCTGTTTAGTGGATCAAACTCTGCTAGTTTTACTTTTGAAAGCATTTTAAGTGGAATTGTTCATTTCCATTCGTCTTTACCCCGACGTGAAAGGAATGCTGGCACAAAATGTACGTAATGGTTTGGCGCAAGGTTGAAGCGTTGGCAAGTGTGGTAAAAATCAGGTTATTTGCATGACTGCTCCAATTCCTTTTTTTCCCCAGCATACCTGGTTGTTATATGCATCAGGCGCAAGCTTCTTGTAGGTAGGTGCCATCAGGGTTGACAGGTTCTGCAAATTGGATTCTAGTTTTTCTTCCTGTTAAGAGATGAAGTAGAGTTCAATGACATTTCTGTACTGTATGTATGAGATCCAAGAAGTTAGGGTCTTTACACAACTGTGTTTACACTGATAGCTGTGTAAAGGCCTAGACTGTTATTCTTGTTTAGACAATAATCGTTGTGAATCTCCTTTTAATTTCATTGTCTCACAGCTTCTAAAGCAATGACATTTCCGTACTGTATGTATGAGATCTAAGAAGTTAAGGTCTTTACACAATTGTGTTTACACTGATAGCTGTGCAAAGGCCTAGACTGTTATCATTCTTGTTTAGACAATAATCGTTGTGAATCTCCTTTTAATTTCATTGTCTCACAGCTTCTAAAGCAATGAAGTAGTAGTGTATTGTGATCCTTGCAAGAGGACATCACATACTATAATCTTAATTTGGCTTAGATTAAGAAGAATCACATTCTTCAACATAGAGTTATTTTAGATCCAAGTGTGATGATCCTCGTTATTTTCACTATTGGAGTTTTGGGAAAAGAATACTCTTCAGAAAGCTTGAGAGAAATAGTATCAGAATGGTCCATCAAGTAAATCTGGCTAATTTAAGGGTTTTGCACATTGCAGTGACTGCACTTCAACACACTGAAATATCTTTTTGAGCTGCAATTTAAAATTATTTAAATACTTCAGACTTCAAAAAGTTCCCAATTCTTAAGCAATGACTCGTAGTTGGTGATATGGAAGTAGGAATGACCACACTTCTTTTTTTCCTATAAGGAGAGGTACACACTCTCAAAATGAAGGGCTCTTTAAAAATGAAGTACTGTAATAACATACTCCAAAGTTGTTTCCCATCCTCTCAGGATGAGAATCCCAAATTCAAAACCTCGCTCATATGAGGCCCTTATTTTTAACTTCAAGTGCATAAAGAACTGTGGCATACTAGAGTGGTATACTTGTTTTTAGGAGTTTGTATATTTTAGGAATGTGTGAAGAGCTGTGAAAAACCTATGGGTTTGAGAGGGGAAAGACATGTTTGGTGCGTTAAAAGTTTGTATCTCCTGCTCCGGGACTATATCCTAGTTTGGGACTCCAAAATGACATTATGAAACTGTCAAAAATATCTTGCTGTGACCTTGTGGCTGCTGCCAGAACTTGGAGCTTTTGTATGGCCCGTAGGTTATCATTTGTAAGTGTTACTTCTCGTTTTTATCAGTGAGGATCCTATTTGTGTTGTATGCAAACTGTGTTTATGCTATGGGACCCAGCCCCTGATCTGAGTGCGTGCTTTGGCTGCCCGCAACTTTCTGTGGGAACAAGACTGGAGAGTAAAACCATCTTCCCTGCTCAGATCTGGCTTCCATGGGAGGTAAATCCAAGGGCACAAGTTGGAAGAGTGCTCTGGTGGGCTCTGGCCAGGTATCCAACTTAGAAAATTTAGGGGGTTTAGGATTGGGGGCTATGATAAAGAAGGCCTTGTGCCACACCACGACTGAAGGATAGCTATTCTGTAATTCTCGGGGCCGCAGAAGAGTAGTGGGGAGGAAAACTGTGTGTTAATTATGATGATATTCTAAATGGTGTGCTGTTCTCAGCACTGGCCATAGGATGCAGAAGTACCTGGCGCTCTGATCATGTGAAAGAAATGCTTAGATTTGTGTAAGACAGCAGAATACAGTGAAAGCTGTGGACCTATGTGTCAGTACCCAAGCAGGGGACTAAATTTGCATGTGCTTGCCACAAAACAGACTGGGCCATTGGAGCCTCCCAGACACACGACTAGCTGGAGGTGTCCAGGAGTCACTGCAGTCATAACTTCAAAGGTAACTTGTGCCCAGGCTAAGGTCAATGTTTTTTTTTATTACTCTGACTCGTTTTAAACAGTTGCCAGTTTGCTGAAACACAGAGCCCAGTCTGAAACATTCAGCGGGGCAGGCCTGCATGTAGAGTGAGTCTTCCTATCCTCCTCTTCCCACCGTCATCTCAGAGTTTCATCGTGTTTGTCTCTGTGCGGTCTGCTCTGGTTCCCAGTTGCAATGTTACATGCCTTCAGTTGGTAAACCTTCCGCTCTGCCACTGGGGAATGCCCAACTGCAGCCCTAATACAGCCACAATTATTCAGGCCGTGCGATCTCTAATTGCGAAAGCTCACAAACATGGTTTCAAGTCTCAGGGCTTTTACCAGCTGTCAGAATTTGGACAGTCAATTCAGCTGGCTCAGTGACTGGAATCAATCAGTGTGACTGGCAGTTATTTAATTACCCTACATGTATGCCATTTAGGCAGGGCTCTGGCCCCTGGTCTCTTGTACTGTATCTCTATTTGCAGAGTGACAGAAAACATTTCCTTGCAAATGAGGCTCATTTTAGAAATGGACACCAACCTCTTTTGGGTCATCCCCCATCAGCTTAAACTTTCTTGGAATCTTGCTTCTGGCAAACTTACAACCATTGTAATACATGCTCCACGAGCAACCAAAGGAAAATGAAGCACCACAAGTTTCAGGGTCCAGCCCTTGACATGCGCAAGTCCGTCTGAAAAATAAGAGAATATGGCTGTTAGCAGCAGGCGGGTGACCCCGGGGCACTCCCGCAGCGGGCATCGGCATTCTGCCAGCGCTCTGGGGAATCACTGGTCTTGGATCGTCTTCCATCAGGAAATAATGAAGAAATGAAAGAGGGAGGCATGTGCATTATAACAGAAGAATTTACTGGAGTGATTAATTTCATAGCTGCAAAGCCAGGACTATGGGATTTCTACGCTTCTGTGAGAAACCAAGCTTTGCTCGAAAGAGGGTGTGTTTGCGTGGTGTCTTGTTAGCTAGTGATGTTTGTGGTACCTGAGAGGGGCATAGGCTGACAGCAGTGCAAGAATGTGGGAGCCCTCTGACAGGGGCTAAGCAATAATTCCTGAAATATGACTCTACCCATGAAGCCAAAGAAATTTTAGTCTAAATGTTCTTTGCTGTCTGAAAGACATGGGAAAAACGATGTAGTGCAATTTCTTTAGATTCAGGCTAGCTTCTGTAGGCTTACAGTATGACTTAGTGCTCTAGTTCTTATTTCAAGGTTGAGATATCTGCTGTCCTGGGCCCTTCTGAGATGTCTTCCTTTAAATATGCAGAGATGCTTCACAACTCTGGGAAGATGTTTCTCCCTGATTTCTAAGAACATTCACTTTGCTTTTCTCAGAAGGTTTGTGGGTTTTCAAACTGCCCGAAGTAGTTGGAAAGGTTACGCGTATTTCAAGGTAATAACACAAGTGGAGGTGCCAGGTCCGAGGCTGAAGGTGGGGTTGCAAGTTTAGCGAGCATTACCCTTTGTTCCACTTACTCTTCGTTCAGGGCGCATCGCCGGTTCGTGAGCGTGCCATACTTCCTCAGGGTGTCGGTGAGTTCAGAGTAGAGCTTGTCGGCCAGACTTGTTGGGATTCCCTCCCAGACCAGGATGAGAATCACGATCACGGCCGTCTCACACGTGTGGCCCGCTCGCTCACGCACCAAGCAGAGTAGCTTTTCCTCCTGACTGCTTCTGCGGACTACCTGCATGCACAGCAACACACACCCCCAGAGCCCCAACACAAACAATGCGTTTCTTAATGTGAAGAGCAAGAGAATAGGAAACCTCAGCATTAGTGCGTGAGTGGGGAGGTTACTTCTACTTCTGTCGTCTTCTTTGTTTCTGGCAACTCGGTCTATTTTTCTCATTTAGTGACATGGGCGAGGGCTACCCTTTCTGTTTAACGAAGCTAAGAGGCTAAGCCTGGTTGATGGCATGGAAAGCCATGGTGGTGGAAAACAGCTTTGCAAAGGTATCCCCTGTGTCTGATTCAGC